>NW_023653727.1:0-4826 GCF_015228065.2 Penaeus monodon
TTTCCCTCCTCTCGTCACTTCCATTTCTTCTCTCTCCTCTCACTCAGTCTCACTTCAACTCTTTTCTGTCATTTGGCCAATCTCTCCCTTTTTCTCCCAGATCACCGGGGCCCACGGCGCACACCCCAAAACACAAAAACAACAGACACACAACACACACACAACACACACAGCACACTCACAACACACCACACCCACAACCCAACACTCTCCCAAACACCACAAGCAAAACTACTTCCTCTCCCTCTCTGTCTGTCACTTTGAATCTCTTTTCTCTCGCCTCTCCTCTTTCCTCTCTCTCGTCTCTCTCTCTCCTCCTCCTCTCTCCTCTTCCTCCTCTCCCCTCTTCTCTCTCCCTCTCTCACTTCATCTCACTTTCTCTCACCTCCTTATTCTCTCTCTCTCTCCTTCTCTCCTCTCTCTCTCTCCCCCCCTCTCTCTCCTCCTCTCCTCTCTCCCCGTCCTCTCTCCCTCTTCTCTCTCCCTCTCTTCTCCTCTCTCTCTTCTCTCTCCTTTCTCTCCCTCTACCTTCATCTCTCTCTCTTTCTCTCTCTCTCTACTTCTCTCTCTCCCCATTCTCTCAATTTCCCCCCTTCCTCTCCTCTCCGACTCTCTCTCTCAACCCTCACTCACCTCTCTCTTACACAATAACTCCCCAGTCCCGCTCTCTCTCATTCTACCGTCCTTACTCTCTCTCCCTTCCTCTCTCTCTCTTTTCCTCTCTCTCTCTTCTCTCCTCTCTCTACTTCTCCGTATCTATGCTCCCAAACTCCCCCTCACTTTTGTCCCCTCTCTCCTCTCCTTTTTGGCTCTCTCCTTCTCTCATCACATCTCTTAAATTTTTAACTTTCCCCTGTACATCTCCCCTTTTTCTCGTCTCCTCCCCTCTCCTCTCCTCGTCTTATCTCATCTCATCTTCTCATCTCCTTTCTCTCTCTTCTCTCTCGCTCTCCCTTTATCGTCTTATCCCTTTCTCACTCTCTCTATTTCAATCTACTTATCTTCCTCTCTCTCTCTCTCTCCTCACTCACTTCCTCTCATTCTCTTTTACTTTCCCTCTCTCCCTCTTCTCTCTCTCTCTCCCTCTCCTCTTCTCTCTTCTCTTCTTTTCCCCTTTCTTTCTCTCTTCTCCTTTCCCCTCTCTCCTCTCTTTCTCTCTCCCTTCTCTCTCGTTACTTAATCTCTCTCTCTCTCTCTCTTCTTCTATCTTTTTCTATTTCTCTCCATACTCCTTCACCCCCCCCGCCCCCCCCCCCACCCCCCCCCCACCCCCCCCACAAACCCCCCCCCACACCCCTTTCCCCTTTCTCTCTCTCTCTTTTTTCTCACCTCTCTCTTACTTTCTTCTCTCTCCTCTGCCTCTCTCCTCCCTCACTCTCTCCCCTCCTCTCTCCCCTCTCTCTCTCTCCCCCCTCTCCCCCTCTCTCCCCTCTCTCTCTCTCTCTCTCTCTCTCTCTCATTTGTAGGGGGCCTTAAAAATGATAATAATCATGTCTCCAAGTAATCCCGAATTTTTACCTGGGACATAAACTTTTAAAAACGCAAGCAACTCTCTTCCAGTCCTTCACTCTAAAAATGTTGATGTGTGTTGCCTTTGGGAAAGTAAAAACGTGCTCTTTAAAAAAATTTTGGGGGATAACATATTAGACAGACCAAATATTGCCAAACCCCCTCCACGGAGGGTTTTGGCATTTACATAAAAAGGCCAATTCCATCAAAAGTGATTGATGAAAATTTGTGAAAAACACTTTTGAAATCTTATATTAAAATTTTTTCTTAACGGAAAATCTTCACCACATTAATTATAAAATTTCCCAGAGATGGGTACCTAAACCCCCCTGACTGCATGATACATATGATACTGTTTATTTGTGGGGTTTTTAATGCTCGTCATCCTTTCCTTGCTCCGGGGAAGCATCTTTGGCAAAAACGTAAGGTTTTTATGATATCCCCCAAAAAATACTAGTGACCCCCATACACCTTTATGCCCGTTGAAAAAAATAATATTACTGGACGGAAAACTAGACATACCCATAAAATCACACACACTACCAATCCTGAAAAAGTCATCCCACTTTTATTTTAGTGTCACTGGGTTAAGTAAAATTTCTTCCTTTTTACAAAGGAGCCCCCCAAAACCCTTCCCACCCCTTTGGGTCCCTTTTTGCAAAAAATATCATGATAAATTCTTGAAAAAATTTCCCTGCGGGTATAAAGCTATCCCCCTCCGCCGGTCACTTTAAAAAACTTCTGTCAAAAATTTTGGCGAATCATTCAAACTAAACCTAAAAGCCCTCTAAGCACGGTTTTTATCCCCCAAGGTGACATGTAAAAACCCCTGAAAAAAAACCCCGGGATAAAATTCTTAAAAAGGCTCTACGATCTCGGAAAGTCAATATGGCCCTGGGGGGAAACCCGTACTTGGCCGAAATCAAAACTCGAAAACGGGAGGTTCAACCCCAGCCCCATGATAGATTGGAAGGAAATAACAAGATGAAAGGCAATACATGCAGTAAACACCCCATCCCTCAGAAAAGGGTACCTCATCTCCCAATAAATGGTGTGAACTCTTCTTTTTGATTCCCCCCTTACCTAGCAGTTCTCCCTTACATTAACCCATAAAAACATCAGTCCACCTCTTAGAGAGGCTGAGCACCTTTTACAAGGGGAAAGAACCCGAGCCATTTGCTAGCAGATCCACTCCCCCTGGATTAATGTATCACTTAAGACATCTCCACTTCTGAAAAGGTTACAGGAAAAAGGGAAAAAAACCCTTTTCTTGTTCTTCAACTTAACCCACACAGGCATTTGTCCCACTTGGAAACAAGCAACCTCTTCCCATCCCAAAACCAACGGCCTGATTAAATAACCTTTTTTCCTGACTTCGCCCCTAAAACCTTTGGGAACCTCCTTACCCGTTTAAAAATTTATCGACAAAAACCTGATTCATCCATCTGTCTTTTTGGGTTTCAAAAAAGGGGGAGGAACACAAGGGTCACACAATACCTAAATGGAATAAGCACGTCTTCTTAATTCATAATTTTTTAAGGGGGGGATTTGACAAAACCCCCCCACAGGGGAATCCCCTGAACTAACACCTTAGGATAAGGAAGATCTATTTTGGATTAAGGATTATCTATCTTTTAGAAAGCAAAAGTGTGATCCCAAAGGCCCTATATGTTTGAGAATTAGAATTAGGACTCCACAAGGGGGGAGATTGTCCCTTACACTGTTTTTTATATTTTGCATCTCTTTGCAAGCTCAACGAGTTAGGGGTACCTATGCAAAAAATCCTAGTGGACATTCTTATTCGGATTTGATAGGGGGATTACTTTTTACAGAATTTTGCAAAAAAGTTCTTCCCTTGGTCCATTCAACCCAAAACAAAATGATTTTTTCAGATCTCTTAAAAATAACCTTACATTCCAAGGTTAGGTGGACAAAGAACTGACACCCATAAAACTTTGGGGGTTATGGTGATTGTCCCAAACCTCATTCCCTCAACTCTGCTTTTAAAAAAAAAAAAAATTTGTTTTAAAAATCAAGAAAAAGTTGCCTTTAGAGTTTAAGACCACTGCAGGCTAATAAAATAATGTAGGTGCTTCCCTGAGGGGGCCCAACTTGATGAATCTCCCGTTAGGTCCATGATAACTAGCAAGCCCGTTTTTTTATATTTGCCACCAAGTGCCCTCAAAAAACCCCTTTAAATTTTACAGAACAAGGCCTGAGAATTATCTTAGTGCCTAATGATGTAAATTTTTTCGTCAGAGGCCCCCTAAGGGGAAGCCGCCTTTCCGCGAGGTCCCCGATCTGGTGAGGGTCAGAGGGTACCCATGTGGAGGGTCACCATTTGGGGAAAAAAAAATGGCTTCCGGCACCAGGCCCTTTAGAGGGGGTGGTCACCCCCCCCTGGTTCATTCCACTTGGACCAGGGGGGAATCTCCCACGTTGTTTGCCATGCGTGGGTCCTATTACCGGAGCAGGGTCCGGGGTTGAGCAAAGTGCCCTGCGCCTCGTAGCAAAACCTCTTTGGCCTCTATTCTGGTTGGGCGGGTTGTTTATCAAGGCCCCGGTCGTCATTCGGGCTGGTCAATATGGCTAGGGTCAAGCAGGCCCGTTTTATCGGTAAGATAGGTCCCGGGCTGCTCAGTAGCAATAGGCTCATTATTTTTCCCCTTACCCCTTGGCTGTTGAGCCCCAACTTTAATTCCCCTCGTTGGGCTCCCCGGTGGGTGGGGGATAAGGGAAAAAGAAGAATTTAATTTTTATGTTATACAAAATTTTTAAAGACCCCTCTCTCCCTGCGACTTATGCAAACCCCCTCCATTTCCCCCTTAACATCACGTTATCATCGGAACCTTTCCCGTTTCCAAAAGGGGAAAATGGGGGAAGCAATGGTTCCCGAAAACCCAAACTTGGTAAGGGGAAAAAAACCCCCAATCCATTAAGGAAAAATTTTCCGGTAAAAATGAGATTTTCATTAGTAATCCTGTAGTGAAAACCATTGATGGTTATAAACATGATCTTTATATTTTTTAAGTACTCGGAAATAGTTTAAGTATGTCAAAAATGATCCCCGCTCACCCACGGAGTGGTAGCTTTTATGCTAAAGGTTTTGGATATGCAACATTCCTGGGCTCAAATTTTTATTTCTCCTCCAAAAACCCCCCCAAACAGTGTAAGAGAATTTTTTTCTTTTCCCGAGACCTGATGAGGGATTCTGAGGGAAAATTTTAAGGAATTAAAATTTAAAGTATGGCAGTAAAAAGTTTTAAAAAGAAAGTTGATGGTTTTTTAACAGTCGATAAACTCTCCTTTTTAAACCC
>NW_023653728.1:0-4826 GCF_015228065.2 Penaeus monodon
CAAAAATTTGGCCTAAAAAGAAAAAGAAGGCGGAAAAACTCAGTTTTATTTTTCGTTTTCCTACGCTTTTGTTGCCAATTTTTAAATCTCATGCACAGGAAAAAATCGCATTATTTTTTTTAATATATCATTCATGTTTTAGCCCTGGGCATATTCAGGCCCCCAAAAGTTTACTACGAATGAGATGAATATCTCAGTAGTTTTGTTTACGAATGCTTTTGAACGTCAAAAGAATATTACGGAAAATTAAATTTTATGTCTACATAATCATTTTACTTCTTGTGTACGTATAATTGAATAAAAGGCGTAAACCATGAACCTTTTAAAAAAATTTAAATATCAACAAAATGAAAAAACAACAACAAATAATCTTAAATACTGAAATGTTATTCTAACACCTTATCACAAAGCTCCTTAACATTTTTAAAAATGTTTGAAAAGCTTCCAGGACCTTAACACAAAATTGAAACTGACTGATTGTTAACTAAATAGAACGCAATAAAATTTAAAACGCTGGAATAGGAGCGCAAATTTAAATGGCTTAGATCGTTTCCCTTGACTAATATTTTTTTGTTTTATGATTTTTAAATATCTAATTAGTATTGTATCATTATTATTGTCTTTTTTTATTATTATTATCATTATTATTATTATTATTATTTTTATTTTTATTATTTTATTATTTTTATTATTATCTCATTATTTTATTATTATTATTATTTTATTATTATTATTATTATTGTACTATTTTATCATCATTATTATTATTATTATTATCAAAAATTTTATTCCATTATATTATCATTATCAATATCATTACTGTTATTATTTTTTATTATTATTATTATCATTATTACATTTTATTTGTTATTATCATTATTACTATATTGTTACTATATTTTTTACTAATTTTTACTATGTTTATTATTATTACTATATTTTTGTTATTATTATTATTACTATTTTTTATAATATTATATTGTTTTTGATGTTGTTTTTCCCTGTCTTATTTTTTTTTCTTTATTACTATTATTGAAACATTTCATCTTTATTATTTATTGTTATTGTTTATCTCTCATCATTACTTATCATTACTTTATTTATGTTTTTTTTGCAGATGAAAAACCCCAATTCCCATTAACCACACACACACGCCACACACACACACACACCACCACACACACACACACACACACACACACACACACACACACACACACACACACACACATTATGAAAGAAACATTCCTCTATATGTAACATTACTGACATATTTTTAAATGAAAACGTATTTTCAAGTTATATAGACATTCAAATCCAGTTTCTTTTCATCATACATTGCAAAACTCAAATCAATGACAGATGGATATTTTCTACATGCAAATGATTTATTGCAAATTCATGATATTCCATCTAATATTTAGTTCACTGATTTTAATCGTCTGATGTTCCTGATGGGCTCAGTGTTGCAAATTAGTGAATTCTCCGTTTTTTTATCCGAATTTCGCATTTTCGAGTCACGTGTCAAAAAAAAAAAAAAAAAAAAAACAAAATTTATTAAAAAATAATAAACACTATAGTACAATCTTTCTCATTACAAAACTAAAAAAAAAAAAAAAAAAAATCTTAACGATCTTTTTCTCTTGTCCTTGAGAAAGGTGTTGGGACAAAGTATGAAATAAGAACGCCAATTTCCTTTGATGTAATAGAAATCTTCAACCTTACTTTTTCACTAGACTTTAGCTGTCACGTCCAATATATATTCTGAAAAATCTTAACTTTCTAGTTTTACTTGATTATACAGAAAAGGGTCTTTTTTAAAAATGTGTTTATTATCATGTCACTCATTACCAGGTCTGTACACGTGAGAGGGTGGAGAGAGAGAGAGAGGGGGGGGTGAAAATAAATAAGCACCAATTAGAACAATGGACACAAAAAAAATTTTTTTGTGTCCATGTTTAATTGGTGCTTATTTATTTTCACCCCCCCTCTTTTCTCTCTCTCCACCCTCTCACTGTACAGACCTGGGAATGAGTGACATGATAATAAACAATTTTAAAAAAGACCCTTTCTGTATAATCAAATAAAAACTAGAAATTAAGATTTTTTAAATATATATTGGACGTGACAGCTAAAGTCTAGTGAAAAAATAAGGTTGAAAATTCTTTTACATAAAAGGGAAATTGGCGTTCTTATTTCATACTTTGTCCAACAACCTTTCTCAAGGACAAGAGAAAAAGATCGTTAAGATTTTTTTTTTTTTTTTTTTTTAGTTATGTAATGAGAAAGATTGTACTATAGTGTTTATTATTTTTTAATACGTGTTTGATTTTTTTTTTTTTTTTTTTTTTTGACACGTGACTCGAAAATGCGAAATTAGGATAAAAAAAAGAGAATTCACTAATTTGCAACAATGAGCCCATCGGGAACATCAGCCCGATTAAAATCAGTGAACTAAATATTAGATGGAATATCATGAATTTGCAATAAATCATTTGCATGTAGAAAATATCCATCTGTCATTGATTTGAGTTTTGCAATGTATGATGAAAACGAAACTAGGATTTGAATGTCTATATAATCTTGAAAATACGTTTTCACTTTAAAAATATGTCAGTAATGTTACATATGAGGAATGTTTCTTTCAAATGTGTGTGTGTGTGTGTGTGTGTGTGTGTGTGTGTGTGTGTGTGTGTGTGTGTGTGTGTGTTGTGTGTGTGTGTGTGTGTGTGTCGTGTGTGTGTTGTTAATGAATTGGTGTATTCATCTGCAAACTAAAACATAAATAATAGTAATGATAATGATAATGATTTATGATGATAATATCAAAAACTAATATAATAATAATGATGATAATGATACTAATAATAGTAATAATGAAAAAAATATAAGACAGGAACAACAACATCAACAACAATAATAATGATTATAATAAATATAGTAATAAAAATAATAACAATAATATAGTAATAAAAATAATACTAGTAATAATATAGTAATAATATAGTAACAATATAGTAATAATAATAATAACAATAAGAATGATAAAAATGATAATAATAATAATAATAATATAATAACAGTAATGATAATGATAATGATAATGATAATGGTAATAATAATAATTTTTATAATAATAATAATAATAATAATGATAATAATAGTAACAATAATAATTATTTTTCAATACAATGATAATAAAAATGATGATGATGATAGTAATAATAATAATAATAATAATAATAATAATAATAATAATAATAACAAACAAATATTAGTCAGAGGAATCGATCTTAAGCCATTCAAATTTAGCGCTCCATATTCCAGCAGTTTATAAATTCTTATTGCGTTTTTATTTAGTTAACAATCAGTCAGTCTTCAATTTGTGTTAAGGTCCTGGAAGCTTACTCATCATATAAAGATGTTAAGGAGCTTTGTGATAAAGGTGTTATGAATAACATTACAGTATTATAAGATTATTTAGTTGTTGTTTTTACATTTTGTTGATATTAATTACTTTAAAAGGTTTTACATGAGTTTACGCCTTCATATTCAATTATACGTACACAAGAATTTAAACTGATTATGTAGAACATAATCTGAATTTCCGTAATATTCTTTTGACTGTTAAAAAAGCATTCTGTAAAAAAAACATGACTCTGAGATACTTCATCTCATTCGTCATGTAACACTTTGGAGGCCTGAATATGCCCAGGGCTAAAGCATGAATGATATATTAAAAACAATAATGCGATTGTTTCCTGTGGCATGAGATTGAAATGTGGCAATCAAAAGCGTAGGCTACGAAAGATAAAAGGGGGTTTTTCGCTCTTCTTAGCCATGGTCTTATTTAAAATGAAAAGCATTTTCCACTATGATAGCAGTATAGATTTCAAGATAGATTTTTTTTGCAAGAAATGACGATCTAAAGTTTTTCCATATTGCCTAAGTGTTGAGAGATATTTCTTAGGATCACATTATGGTCATACATGTAGAATAACTTATATCATATCACATTACATATCATCATCATTATCAAGGGGCTAACGCCGACGGGGCACATGGCCGCATCCACCCTTCGCTTCCAGCCACGAGGATCCCTCGAGCGATGTTTCCCCATGATCCGGCGAAGGGACTTGTTACAAAAGGATCAAGGCGAGACTCCAAGACACTGGAAAGCGTCCAGGATTCGCTTCCATAGAGCAAAACTGGCGTACAAAGGGCCCTTTAAGACACACGCTTGGTCCTTCTGCCCTAGGTACCGAATCTCCAAAACGGGTCTTGTTGATCGAGTTCATGGCTCCTGTTGCCAGACCAATCCGTCTACTTTGGGTTCTTGGTCTGATAGCCCAGGGATATGGACTACGCTACCAAAGGGATGTAAAACTCTCTGTAACTTCAATTTCCTCGCCGCAAGCATGGATCGACTGAACGGATTCCCCTAACAGGCCCCCAAAGTCCTGAATCTTGGTCTTGGTCCAGGAGACCTCTAAGCCTAAGGGGTTCGCCTCATTGCTAAATGCATCAAGAGCCACCACAAGTGACTCCAAGGACTCAGATAGGATGGCAACATCGTCGGCAAAGTCAAGGTCTGAGACTTGATATTACCTAGTGTTGCTCCACATTGACTTTGGCCAGTAGCTCTGCCCATTATCCAGTCCATACAGGTGTTGAAAAATGTTGGGGCAAGGACACAGCCTTGCCTCACCCCTGAAAAAAAATTAAAAAAACAGGGAAGAAATTCAAAAGGACCCCCACCAACAACTTTACAGCACTTTCAAATTTTAAAACCCCGTAATAAAAGGGCTTGCTATTAGGCCAATAAA
>NW_023653729.1:0-4826 GCF_015228065.2 Penaeus monodon
GGGGTTACTTAAAGGAAAAGCGGAAAAAATGGCAGTGTTTTCCCGGTGGCTTAAGAAAAAAGCGGAATGTCGGGTTTTGGTTTCAAGTTCTTAAGGGGGATGGGCGGAAAAAGGGTTAGTGTTTTCCAAAAAAGCCGGCTAAGGGGGGGGGGGGGGGGGGGGGAAAAAAAAAAAAAAAAAAAGGCGGAAAATTTTTGGGGGGGTTGGTTTCGTGAAAAAGGGGAAAAGGGGAAGGGTCAGTTTTCCCATTTTCAAAAAAGCGGAATGTCAGTTTTCCAGTGCTAAGAAAGGGGGAAATGTCAGGGGTTTCCCAGTGCTAAAAAAGGCGGAAATGTCAGGTTTCCAGGGAAAAAAGGGGAATGTCAGTTTTTTCCAGTGCTAAAGCGGAATGCCAGGTTTCAGTGCTAAGAAAGCGGAATGTCAGTTTTTTCCAGTGTTTAGAAGGGGAAATGTCAGTGTTTCCAGTGCTAAAAAAGCGGGGGTTCCAGTTTTTTAAAGTTAAAAAAAGGGAAATGTCGGTTTTTCCAGGGTAAGAAAGCGGAATGTCGTTTTTAAATTTTGGAAACGGAATGTCGTGTTTCCCATTTTCTAAAAAAGGGGAAGGGTCAGTTTTCCAGTTTAAAAGAAAGCAAAGGTTTTCATTTTTTTGGAAAGGGAAATTTGTCGGGTGTTTCCAGGGGAAGAGACCGTTTTGGGGAAAAAATTTTATTTCCAGTGTTGAAAGGGGAATGCAGGTTCCTGTCTAAGGGAATGTAGTTTTTCCCATGTTTAAAAAAAAGGGAATGTCATTTGGTTTCCAGTGTTTAAACGGAATGTCATGTTTCCAGTGCTGAAGCGGAATGCAGTTTTTCCATTTTTTTAAAAAAGGAAAATTTCAGTGTTTCCAGTGCTAAAACCCTGTCTTTTTTTCCAGTGCTATAAAGCGGAAATCCGTTTTTCCCATTTTTTCCCTTAAGAAAGGGGAAGTCAGTTTTTCCCATTTTTTTAAAAGGGGAAATGAGTTTTTCCATTTTCCTAAAAAGGGGAATGTAAATTTTTCCCCGGGGTTCTGAAAGCGGAATGTCAGTTTTTTCCAAATTTTTAAAGAAAAGCGAATGTCGTTTTTCCGGGTACAAAAGGAAAGGGAATGTCATTTTTCCCATTTTCAAAGAAAGGGAAGTCATTTGTTTCCATTTTCTGAAAAGCAAAAATGTCGGGGTTTTCCCGGGTTTTTAAAAAAGCGGAAGTCATTTTTCCAGTTTAAAAAAGGGAAATGCCGTTTTCCCTTTTTTTGGAAAGGGAAATTTGTAAAGTGTTCCTGAAAGGAAAAGGCGGAAGCCAGTTTTCCCCCCCCCAAGTGCTGAAAGGAAGTCGTTTTTCCCCATGTTCGGAAAGGGAAGGGCAGTTTTTCCAGTGCTGAAGGGAAAATGTCAGTTTTTCCCCAGTGCTGAAAGGGGAATGTCAGTTTTCCCAGTGTTTTTAAAAAACCCGGAATGTAAATTTTCCCAAATTTTTGAAAAAAAGGGAATGTCAGATTCCCGGGTTCTAAAGGAAAGGGGCGGGGAAAAAATGTCAGTGTTTCCAGTGCTAAAGGAGGGAATGTCATTTTTCCAGTGCAAAAAAGCAAAATGTCGGGTTTTTCCCAGTGCTCGAAAGGGGAAAGGGCCAGTTTTTCCCGGGTTTTAAAGGGGAAAAATGTCAGTTTTTTCCCAGTGCAAAAAGGGAATGTCGGGTTTTCCAGTGCTGAAAGGGGAATGTCAGTGTTTCCAGTTTTTAAAAGAAAAAGTCATTTTTCAGTGTTTAAAAGGGAATGTCAGTTTTTCCATTTTTAAATAAAAAGCAGAATGTCTTTGTTTCAGTTTTCTGAAAGGGTTTTCCCGTGTTTCCATTTCAAAAAGGGAATTTTCAGTTTTTTCGGTTCAAAAAAGCGAAGGGTTTTTTCCATTTTTTGGCAGTGTTTTCCTGCAAATGGAATGTAAATTTTCCAGTTTTGTTTCCGGGAGTTTTGGAAATGGTGAAATTTTTTTTCCAAGTTTTCCGCAAACTTAATTTTGGCTTTTTCAAGTTCTAGAAGGGAATAAACACCCAAAATGGTTTTAAAAAGGTTGTTTGATTTTGGTCATTTTTTTATTTTGAGGAAGTTTATTGTATGTAATCAGGGTTACTTATCTTGAAAAAATAATTTAGGATTATAAATTTAAAAATATTTTTTGGTTTCTGAAACAAAACTTTTTATTGAAACAAGAGTGAAAAAAAGAGAAAAATGACAACAAAAAGGGGTATTTTTAAAAGGGAAATTTTTCTTTTTATTTCACCATAATAAATTCTAAATTTTAAATGCTTTTAATCTGTATGTAAAATCTTTTACATGCCATTATATTACTTTACAAAATTTAATTTTTAATTGACAGTTAAAAACCCAAAATCACATTTTAAAAAAGGGTTTTTTGTTGAAAAATTTTAAAAAAGTTGTTTTGAGACCCAAAGGGAAACAACCCAAAGCTATGTTTTTTACTTTTCATTTTTTGATTGTAGCTAAAAAACTCAGGAAACATTTACGGAATTTTGGGTTGGAATCTGAAGTACATGAAAAAATTTTTCCCAGATTATTGCTTTTTACTAGACAGTGCACTGACAGTCGTTAAAAATTAAAAAAATTATTTTTTCCCATTTTTCATTTTTCCCAGTCAAGAAAACATGATCCCATTTTCGACAACTGCAGACTTTAATTTTTTAAACCCCTTTGTGATTCCCCGGGGGACTTTCCTTGGCACAGCACCCCAAAAGGGCCCTTTACTTAAATAAAGGGGAACTCTTTTTTTTTACAATTTTCTTCTTCAGAAAATTTTGAATAAATGCTCTCCCCCCTTTCCTGAAAATATCGCTGAAGACGTTCACATTGCTCCAAATAATCATACCCCTGCCATTTTTGCCGTGAACCTTCTTTTATAATTGTACCCTTGAAAAGTAAAGTGTAAATCCATTTCCGAAACACTATCCCGGGAACCCCCTTTTATACACTTTACCAGTAATGATGCTTTTGCATTTAATATAGTATAGCAACCACAGTCAAAAAGGGGTTTTTATTGCCCGAGGATATACTTTTTAAACAATAAGTTCCATGCTGAGGGGGGAATTCAGGTTTTCCCCCCACATAACCGCACATACCAATTCAGCAATCTTTATCATTATAAGTTTTGTTTGTTGTGAAAATGGTTTGTAAGGGGGTCACAGAGATGATGTCTTTCTGTTTAAGATTTATAATGGCAAGAAGCCAATGTGACCCTTGGGCTAACATCTACATTCAATGGTACTAGGAGTATGTCTTTATTTGGAAGGTAAAGTATAGATCATATCTATTCAAAGCAATACTTCTGTATATGTAAGTTGGACACAAGAGTATAGCTAAATTATATGACACACCTCTTTCATTGAATTCAACACGACACTAAACAGGACCCTCATTGATCAAATGCAAAATTTAATTTGTACTAATTACAGCCTAAAGTGTGGAATGGAGGAACCTTTGTGTGTGCAAACCTGGATTTATCCTAAATTTATTTTGAAGTGCTAGTGATGGGCCAATTATCTCCTGTGTAAAATATATCAGAAAAATGAAACACCAAGTCAAAAAACAAAAGAAAGCGATCCTTACCTTACTTTATTGTAGGTGCAAATTCACATACAGAACTGTGGTTTCCAAAGTGGATAAAACTGATTCAGTTTTTTATGGACTTTTTAAAGTAATCTGTGTCAATTTCTCTATATGGAAAGAAGAAAACATGATATTATCATACTAGAAAATATATTTCTTTCTTTTCAATATGCTGAACTGTTTTTGAGACCACACCCCTTCTATTTTTTTATGTGGCCCTATTAATTTCTTTTACTCTGCACACAACCCTTTTGTAATACTAAGCACCTCCCCTGCCCATATATGTCAATAATCATAGGTGGCTACACAGATATAAAACATGTATATACACTCAAAACATATACATCCAAAACTTGTATAATTAATATTATACATACAGTACATTATTACTATAGTATTTAGAGTGACAGCCAGACTATTATAGGCAGCTGACAGACTTGCACATTGTAAAACTGGGCGTGCAGTGTTCCTCTCAAGTATACATCATCAATACGGGTCGAATTAATACAAAACTCATAGATATATACTCAACTTCAAAATTGAATTCCAGATGCCCAATTACAAACAGAAAAGTAGTTTTTTTTTTTTTTCAAAGTGGATGCCATTTCCACTTCTAGAACTCTAAAAAACGACAAAATTCAGCTTGCGAATACTGGAAAAACTGACATTCACATCAGAGCACTGTGAAACACTGACATTCCGCTTGCGGTAACATTGAAACATAACATTCGGACTTTTCAGAAAGCTGAAAACATGACAATTCCACTTTTAGATTACTGAAAAACAACTAACATTCCACCTATCAAGAACACTTGACGGAAACACTGATATTCTGCTTTCAGAACACTGGAAACACTGAACATTCTGCTTCAGAACACAAGAAACACTGATTTTCCATTTGTAGAGCACTGGAAACACTGACATTCCACTCTCTGAACACTGGAAACACTGACATTCTGCTTTCAGAACACTGGAAACACTGATATCCGCTTCAGAACACTGGAAACATAGACATTCTATTTATAGAGCACTGGAAACACTGACATCCTCTTCAGAACACGGAAAAATTTCCCCCAAACACACCACCCCGCCCCCCCCAAAACTTTCCCCCCCCCCGAAACGGAAAAAAAGAACCAACACCCCTGGGAAAAGAATTTTTATTAAAACCGGGGAAAAAAAATGAATTCCCTTC
>NW_023653730.1:0-4825 GCF_015228065.2 Penaeus monodon
TTCTCGTAAATAATGCAAATAAGCTGAGGATGATTATGGCCTCGGAACATAGTTTGAATATTAATTAATTCAAATATACCTCAAGTGTCTAGCTTCTTCATGGGCCGTTCTGAGAGCCGGCACATTTTGTCCACTTTATGAATGCATTCTGGCCCGTGCCTATGTGTTTGCATATATGTATATGTATATACATATATATATTTATATTATATATATATATATATATATATATATGTATATAGATATATATATTATATATATATATAGATATATATATATCCATATATACTCTATATAGATATAGATATATATAGTGTGTGTTGTGTGTGTGTGTGTGTTGTGTGTGTGGTTGTGTGGTGTGTGTGTGTGTGTGTGTGTGTGGTGTGTGTGTAAATATAATAATATACATACACACATTAAAATAATAGCATAATTATATTAATATATATATATCTATCTATATCTATAAATATGTTGTAGGTATATATAATACATATATGTATAAGACAGATATATAAATATAGATAGATATACAGAGAGATACAGAGAGATATATATATATTATATAAGATATTGATATATATATGTATATATATATGTATATGTAGATTATATATATATATATGGTATATATTAGATATATTATGGATAATAGTATATATATTTATCTATATATATATATTATATGGATATATATATATATATGTATATATAATATATATGTATAATATATATAGGTATATAGATAGATATATGTAATATATATATATGTATATATATATATGTTATATATTATGTAATAATATATGTATTATGATATATAATATGTAATATATATGGATATATATATGTATATATATATGTATATATAATATGTATAGATATATGTATATAGTATATATATATGTATATGTAGATAGTATATATGGATATGTAATATATAGATCATATGTAGATGTATATATTATATATATATGTATATGGAGGAGGTATAGATATATATGTATATGTATGATAATACATAGATATGATCTGTATATGTATATAGATGCACTATGTATATAATATGTACCGTATATGTATATATATATGTCTATGAGATATATATACGTATATGTATAGATATATGTATATGGATATGCTAGAGGTATAGAGAGATAGCTATGCGATATGTAGAATAGAGATGTAGATAGAGATGGAGAGAGAGAGGAAGAGGGTAGATAGGAGAGTATGGATATATATAGGTATATGGAATATATACGGTATGAAGGAGGGAGGAGAGAGGATGTATATATATATGAATAGGTATATATATATGATAGGAGATATGTATATGTAGATATATAGGTCTATAGAAGATTAGGTATATAGATATGTAATAGAGAGAGATAGAGAGAGGAGATGGAGATAGAGATGTAGATAGAGGTAGAGAGAGAGGGATTAAGAGATGGAGTAATATGTAGATGGAGAGAGATGGATATAGATGTATATATCTATATATGTATATTATCTGTATATAGAGATGGATCTAGATAGGGGATAATAGGGTAATATATAGGGATAGGAGGTAGGGATGATATGTAGGTAATAGAGAGTGATGTAGAGGTAGAGGGAGTAGGGAGAGTACTAGAGATATGATAGAGAGATAGGTATATGTATACGAGATGGATATGTAGATATAAAATGGTATAGCTATATATGTATATAAAGATATATATCTTGTATAGTATATATATGTAGTGTATATATATGTATATGTATATATATGTGAATATATGGAGAGAGGAGAGGGAGAGGCGAGAGATATAGATAGATAAGAGGAGAGGTTAGGTGAAGAATATGAATAGATATGGAGATATAGGATAATTGATGTATTAGAGAGAGGGTATATATATATGTATATAGATAGGTATAGGGAGATAGATATAGAATATATGGATGATAGATATATGGAGAGGGATAGAGAGGATATGTATAGATAGAGGATAGGATGAGATATGGAGATGGAGATGTATATAGATATATGTAGAGGGGAGAGAGAAGAGAGGGAGAGACTGATGTATATCTAGAGTAGAGATAGAGGTAGATAGTAGATGATATAGTATGGTATAGTGAGGGTATATGTAGAGATAGGCTATGTAGTAGGTATATGTATGATGTATAGAGATTGGAGATGGATAGAGAGATGTAGAGGGATATATTGAAGGTATAGGGATAGATAGGGGGAGGGAGAAGAGGGAGAGTATAGAGATGGACATGGAGATATATGTATATGCGATAATAGTAATGTGATGATAGAGGGAGAGGGATAGATATGGATATGTGATATATGGTATGAGGATATAGAACTATATTCTCTATATCTATAGAGATATATTAGGTTGTAGAAATAGGGGGTGGGGAGAGATATATGGTGGGGGCGAGAGATAGAAGGGGGAGAGAGAGATAGGGGGAGAGATATAGAGGGGTTGCGTCCCGCCCCTAGATATATGTATATGTGGTATAGAGAGAGGGAGAGAGAGGGAGTAGGTATAAGATAGGGAGCGAGAGGTAGAGGGAGACTATGAGGATCGAGAGGGCGAGAGAGAGAGAGAGAGAAGAGAGAGACAGAAGAGAGAGAGAGAGAGAGCGATAGAGGAGACGACAGAGAGATGAGAAGAGAGATAGAGAGAGTGTAAGATAGAGCTAGAGAGATAAATAGAGATAGAAGAAGATTGTGAGATAGTAGTAGAGAGAGTAAGACGAGAGAGAGAGAAGGAGAGAGAGGAGAAGAGAGAGATAGAGAGAAGAGAGGAGAGATAAATATAATAAAAATATATATATAAATATATTAAATATAAAATTATATATATATTTAAAATAAAAAAATTTTATATAATAAAATTTTTTAATTTTGATATAATATAATTTTGTATATACTAAATAAAAATATTTAAAATAATATATATATATATAATATAATAATAATATATAAGAAATTTTAATATATTAAAAATAATATATATTAATATATATATATAAAATATAAATTTTATATATAATAATTTTAAAAAAATAATAAATTATTTTAAAATAAAAATATATATATATAATATATAATATATATAAATATATATATATAGAATAATATATATATAAAAATATAAAATTTTATTATTAAAATAAAATTTTATAAAATTTTAATATTATATATAAATATATAATAATTTTATAATTTTAATATATATTAATATATTATATAAATTATATATACATATATATAAATAATTTTAAAAATATAAAATTATATATAAATAATAATATATAAAAAATATTTTATATAATAATTTTAAAAAAATATTTTATAAATCTTTAAAATTTTATAATATAAATAATATATTTTATAATAATTTTATAATAGATAATTAAAAGAAATATATAAAGTAAAATAAAAATAATATATAAATATATAAAAGTTTTATTAATATATATATAATATAAACATATATATAAGAATATATATATTTTTATATAATAAATAATATATAATATATATATAATATATTTTAATATATAAAATAAAATATTTTAAAATTTGATATAAATATATATATATATATAAAATAATATAATTTTAATATTAAATATATTTTAATTTTTATATAATAATATTTTAAAATATAATATTAATATATATATATATATTAATATATATATATAAAAAGATATAAATAAAAATATAATATAATTATATATATTAAAATAATATATAATTTTATAAAATAATATATATAAATATATAATATTTAATAATAAAAAAAATATATATATATATATATAAATATAAAGAATAAAATATATAAATATATAATATTAATATTAAAATTTAATATATATAATAATTTTATTTAATATATTTTATTTTAAATATTAAATAAATAGGAAATATATTAAATTTTATATTTAAAATATATAATATATATAATAAATTTTATAAATATATAATATAATATATAATATATTAATTATAGAATATATTTTAAAATATATATATATATTTTTTATTTTTATTTTTAATTTTTATAAAATAATTTTCCATAAATAATAATATTTTAAAAATATTAAAAGATATAATATATATTTTAAAAAATATTTTATTTTAAATAATATAAATTAAATAAATTTTAAAAAATATATAAATAATATATACTATTATAATTTTATATAGTTTAAAATATATATATATATATATATAATTTAAAATAATTAATATATATTAAAAATATATATATCTATATTTTATTTATTTATTATATATATATTTTATAATATATATATATTTAATATTTTATAAATAATATTTTTATTTTTTTAATATTTTTATTTTATTTTTAAAAATATTATATATAATAATATAAAATATATTTTTTATTTTTATATATTTTATATATATATTTTTATATATTTTATATATTTTAAAATATAATATAAATAATATAAAATTTTAAAATTTAAAAATATTTTTAAATATATATATATATATTAAAATATAATATATTATATATATATTATATAGATATATATATATATATTATATAGATATATATTATATAATATATACAGTATATATATATAAAATATTAAAATATATTTTATATAAATTTTAATAATATATATATATATATATATTATATATATATATATAATATATATATATATATAATATATTATATTTATATATTATATAATAAATATTTTTATATAATATTAATATATATTAATATAAAATATTTTTTTTTTTTATATATATATAAATATCGTATATTATATTTAATATATATTTTAT
>NW_023653731.1:0-4825 GCF_015228065.2 Penaeus monodon
TTACTTTTTCCCCCCGTCTCCCCTTTAAGGTACGGGGGTCCCTTTTGCCCGGGAAAGGGCTAGGAATATGGGGACCCCCGCAAAGGGGCTTCCCTTAAAAAGGGGGATTTTTTCCTTTTTGACCTCCCCCAAAAAGGGAATGGTTATCCCTTTAAAAAACCCCCCAAGGGTTTCGGGACTTTTGGTTTTTGGATCCTTAAATTGGGAGGAGATCCGGGGGGAAACCCCCCAAGGGTCCCCTTAAACCTAAAAGCGAGCCACGCCCCAAAAGGGGGGTTCGGCTGCCTGTAAAAGGCCCGGGTCCCGGGGGGTTTTTCCCGGGTACCCCCGCCACCCCCGGGGGAGGGGGGGAAAAAGGACGCGGCTCCCCAAGGTTTGGGTCCGTTCCCTCCAAAAGGAGGGCTCTTCCTCGGGCCCCCGGGGTTTTTTAGGCGCTTTGGTTGGTGTTTCCTTTTTGGGGTCCCAACCCCGTGGGTTACCCTTTCCCCACCCCCGGGTAAGGTTGGGGGATTTTTCCGGGTTTTTTTACCGGTTAAAAAAAAAAGGGGGGAACCCGTCCCCGGGTTAGGAAAACCCCCAAGCTCCCGAGACCCCAAAAGGGGGGGGGTCTCCTTGCCCGCCCCACCCTTCGGGTGGGGGGTTTTTTTTCCCCCTTTTTTCCCCCCCCGGGGACCGGGTTTTTGGCTTAAATAGGGCCCACCCAAAGGTTTAGGGGGCCGTTTCCCCTGGGGAAGGGAACCCCGACACTGTGGGGGCCCACGAGGGGTTCTCGGACGCCCAATTTTTGGGGATCCTTTTTGGGGCCACCAAAAGCGTGGGGATCCCTTTTCCCCCCCCGTGGGCGGACTTTCCCCCGGTTTTTGCCGGGTTGCTGGGAGACAAAAGGGGGGTTTTAACCCCCGTCCCCCAATTTAAAAACTTGGGGGCCCAGACCCAAAAAGGGGGGGGCCCCCTGTCAACGGGGCCGGTCCGCTGGGGGGGCTTCCCTTGTTGTTATTTTTCCCCCCCCCGGGCACTCCCCTTAGGCAAAGGAATCCTATCCCCCCCCTTTTGGGGGCGTTTTTATCCCCGGTAAAAGGGCGGTACCTTGGGAACCCAAACCCCGGGGGTTTTACAGTCAAGGTTTAGGTAACCTTTTCGGAAGGGCCAAACCAACAAAAGGGATCCCTTTTCCAAAAAAACCCCTGGGAAGTTTGGGCCCCCGGGGGTTTTTTTAACCGGGGGAAACTTTTTGGGAAAAACCCCCCGGGGGTTTAAACCCCGGCCCGGGGCCCCTAAGGAAACTCTAGCCAGCCCGCAAATAGGCTCTCGGGGGCCCTCTGGGCCCGGGGGGGGGGGGGTTTTTTTTTGTCCGCTTTTGCCCACCCCGGGGCAATTGGAAAAATTTTTGGTATTATTGGCTTCAGGGGGGCCCTTCCAGCTTCCCTAGGGAAGGGGTCGGTAACCCCCGGGGCCCAGAAGGGGTTCTTGGATCATTTGGGTTTTTGATTTCCTTTTGAAACCCACCCGGGGGGTTTTCCCCGGGGAAAACCCCCCCAGGGTATTGGGATCTTACCCCGGTTTTAGGACCGGGAAAAGGGGAGGGTCCCCGGGGGGGGCCCCCCACAGGGCGCTGAAGAGCCTAAACGCTGGCCCCCCGGGGGGGGTTTGCGGGCCCCTCCCGGCTCGGGGGGTCGCTGGGGGGTTCTTTTGCTCGGACTTTCCCCTGCCCCCGGGGCCTGGGGGCTTGGAAATTAAAGGGAAAACGTCATTTTTACTTCAGGGGGCCTTAGCCCAGGTAAGGGGGCTCAGGAATCATGTGGGCCCAATTTTAAAAACTTAAAGGTTTTTGGTTTCCCTTTTCAAACCCCAACCCGGGGTTTTCCCCAAAAAACCCCCCGGAGGTGGGTTTAATGGGGATCCGGGTTGAAAGGGGGGGGGGTTTAAACCCCCGCCACAGGTCCTAGAAAAATTTACTGAGCCCCCCCCACCCGCAAAAAGGGGGAGGCTCTCGGGCTGCCATGCTCCCACCGCTCGGTTCGTGGGGGGTTTTTTGTTCCGGATTTCCCCCCCCCCGGGGCCCCGGTGGCTTCTTTGGACAGCGCCTCCCCATTGGGACTGGGGGGCCTTCCTTTCCCGGGGGGGGCCAGGTTCCCTCCCTACCCGCAAAGGGGTTCTTGCAGTCTAAGGTTTGGTGAACCTTTTCGGAACCCCGGCCCCCCCAACGAAAGGGGGGCCCTTGAAAAAACCCCCTTGGTTTGGGGACCTTTGGGGGGTTTTAAACCGAAAAAGGGGGAGGGGGGGGGGGGCCCCCCCCCCGGGGGCCGTTGGGTAAAAGGGGCCAGGAAAACCCCCCCAAAAGGGGGGGCCCCTGGTTTTTGGTTTTAAAATTTCGGGGGGTGTTTTTCCCCCCCCCCCTGTGGTTGGTTCCGGGTTACCCCGGGGGGAGGGGGTTTCCCATAGGAAAAGGGGGGGAAACCCCTGCCCCCGGGGGGGTTTAGGGAGCTTTGGGTGGGTTTTTGAACCCCCCCGCCTGGGCCCCCCCCCCCCCTTTTTTTCGGGCATTTGGGGGTTAAATTTTGGGAAACCCAGCCCCAAGGGGTTTTTCCCCCCCCAAACCCAAAAATTTGCGGGGCCCAGCCCGGGGTTCTGGTTAATTGGAAAAAACCTTTAAGGGGGGCCCGGTTTCCCCCGGGAAAACCCCCCCCGGGGCCCCGGGGGGTTAAATGGGGTCCGGACTTGGGGTTTAAAGGGGACCCCCCCCGGGGGGGGGGGGGGGGGAAAAAGGGGGGGGGAAAAAGGGGGGGGCCCTTTTTTGGGCCCGGGCCCCCAAAAGGGGGGGTTTTCCCTTTCCCCCTTTTTCCCCCCCCGGGGGGGGGTTTTACTTTAAGGGGGGACCCAATTTTTGTAAAGGGTCGCCTTCTATGGGGGCCCGGGAACCCCTTTGGGGGGCCGGAACCCTTTTCCCGGGTCCCGGGGGGGGGTTTTTTTTTGGGCCCCCCCCGGGGGGGTTTTTTTTAACCCCAAAAGGAAACCCCCCCCTTAACCTTTTGGGGTTTTTTGGGGAAAAAAAGGGGGGAATTCCCGGGGAAAACCGGGTTTTGGGGAACCCGGGAAGGGGGGTTTTTTTTTGGGGCCTCACCAAGCGGGGTTTCCCCCCCCCCTTTGGAATTTTCCCCCCCCGGGGGGGGGGGGGGAAATTTGGGGGAAAAAGTCCCGGGTGTAAAAGGCCCCTTTGCCGGGCCCCCCTTTCGGGGAAACTTTGGGGTTTTTTTTGGGGGCCCCCCTTTTTTACCCTTAAAACCCCCCTTTCCCCCCCTTTTCTTTTAGGGGTCGGGGTTTCCCCCAGGTAAAGGGGGGCCAATCCTGGGGGAAAAGTAAGTGGAAACACCCTTTTTGGGGGCTTTTTGTGGCCCCAACCTTTTAAAAGGGTTTCCCTTCCCCCCCCTTTTCCCCCTTTCCCCGGTTTTGGAAATTGGGCATCCCTTTTTTGGGGCCGTTACGGAGAAGGGGAAACCGGAAAGGGGGAAAAAAAGGGGGGGTTCCCGCCATGTTAGAGGGGGGGGGGCCCCGCCTGGGGGCTTCCCCCCCCCTGGGGTGGGGGGGGGGTTTTTTTGGGGGTTTTTGGGGGGGTCCCCCGGGGGGAAAAACCGGCAAAAAAACCCGCAGGGCCCCCAAAATTTTGGGGGTGGTTTTCCTTTTAAGCCGGGGGGCGGGGGGGTTTTTTTCCCCCCCCCAAGAAAAGGGGGGCCCAACCCAAAGGGTTTTTTTTACTTTAAAGGGCCCCCCAAAAAAGGGCCAAAGGGGGGGGCCAGGCCCCCCCCGGGGGGGGGCCCCCAGGGGGCCCTTTGGTTTGGGTTTTTTTGGGGGCTCCCAAAGGGGGGGGGGGCAAAAACAATTTTGGGGTCAGGGGGACAAAGGGGAAGGTCCGGGGGGAAAAGGGCGGGGCCCCCGGGGGCCCCTTTCCCGGGCTATTTTTATTGGGGCCCCCCTTTTTCCGGATTTTCCCCCCCCCAAGGGGTTTCGGGTTTCCCGTTGGACCCCCAAAAAAGGGGCCCGGGGTTTTAAAAACCCCCCTTTGGGAAACCCCGGGTAAGGGGCCGGTTGGGGGGGGAAATAAGGGGGGCCCGGGGTTCCTGGTTTTTTTGTTCCCTTTTCCCGGGGCCCCCCCAAAACCCCGGGTTTTCCCCCCAAACCCAACGCCCAATTTTCCCCCTTTTGGGGGTTTTTGGGGGGGGGGGACTTGGGAAAATCCCGGGGAAACCCCTTCCCCAGGGTAAGGTAGTACCCTTTTTTGAGCCCCCCCCCAAAAAAAGGGGGGGTTTTTCCCCAACCCCCCTGGGGTTTTTGGGGCCCCCCTGGTTTTTGGGGGGTTCTTTGGGGGGCCAGGTTTTTCCCCTCCCCTATTTTTCCCCTACTCGGGGGGAAAAAAAAGGGGGGGTCTCCCTTGTAACACGGGGGGGGGGTTTTGGGGGGCCCCCCCCGGAATCCCCCAAAACCCCCCCCCCCCCCCTTTTTGGGCACCCCAATTTTTGGGGTTTTTTCCCCCCGGGAAAGGATCCCGGGGTGGGCCCCGCCAAGGGGGGCCAAAAAATTTTTTTCCCCAGACCCAAAAAATTGGGTTTTTCCCCCCCCCCCCGGGGGGCCCCTCCCGGTTTTTGGGAAACCCGGGCCCCCGGGGGGAAAAAATCCCGGGTCCCCTTAGGCCCAAAGGGCCGCCAACCCCGGGGGGGGCCCCCGGGGGGACACCCCCCGGGCCCCCCCCTGGGGGGTCCCTTTTTTTTTTATTTCACCCCGGGCAACCGCGTTTACTTAAAAACCCCGGGGGTTTGGGGGGTTAGCCGTT
>NW_023653732.1:0-30323 GCF_015228065.2 Penaeus monodon
CACAAGAACGAAACCTGGACGCATCCGTGTCTTTTGGGAAACTCGCCTTTAGCCTTTGTAAAAAGCCTTCGCCGGATCAGGGTACGTTTGGGAGGACCCCTGTCCAACGCGGGTTCCCCCGTGGACTTTGGGAGGGGCCTGTTATTTTCATTTCCGGGATCGCCAACTCGGCTTAGGCCACCCACTCGCTTCCCCCGTGGACGACCCCCTCGGGGTTAGCCCCCTTGATGAGAGATGTATGTATGTATGTTATGCTGTATGTGGGAATTTATATTTATATACAAACATTTTAATATATATATAATAAATAATATATAATAATATATATATAGTAATTATTATATATATAATATAATTTTATAAAATAATATAAAAACGTAATAATGCAAAAAATGGGGTGTGTGTGGCGTGTGACTATTCCATATACAGAATATATTTTATAAAATTTTTACACACACACACCACAACACACCACACACACACACAATATAATATATATATATTTTATTTATATTATAAATTATATAATAATATTAATTATATATATAAAATATATATATATATTTTATTTGCGGTGTAAAAATTAAAAATTTTCATTTTTATATTTATATTATATATATATATTATTATTTTAAATTAAAATTATATTTTTTGTGTGTGTGTGTGGTGGGGGTTTTGTGTTTGTGTGGGTGTGGTGGGTGTGTTAGATGTAGGGGAATATGCGTTACCACACAAAACCCCACACAAACCCACACACACACACACACACAACCCCCGCAGCACGCACCACGCACGCACGCATCACGCCGCACGACACCACAAAACCACCACGCACGCACGCACACAAAAACCACTCACACACGTCCCCCTATGATAAAATTTTGGGTTTAAAAAGTAGATATATACACAATCTTATCTTTCTAACCCTTTTCTAAATTTTTAACTTTTAAAAAAACATATTATGTGTATGTGTGTATATAAACATACACACATTTTTAAACAATATATAATATATATTTTAAATAATTATATATATATATATAGATATGGGGGTGTGTGTGGGGGTGTGGTGGGTGTGGTTTTGTGGGGGTGTGGGTTGTGTGTGTGCGTGTGTGTGTGTAGTGTGTGTGTGTGTGGGGGTGTGTGGGGGGTGTTGGTTTGTGTGTGTGTGGCGTATGTATGTATGTAGGTAATTTTTGGAAAAAATATGTATGGGGTTTTTAATGTTAATGGAATATAATATATCGTATACAAATAAATATTATATATATAAATAAAATATATATATAATATATATATTATAAAAAATCACATATACTGTATGTAAAATTATATATTTATAAAACATTATGGTGTTTATGCTATCTCTATCTTTTAATTCTCTTATTACATTTTTGCATTTACATGTTTGTTTAAGAAAATGTATATATATTTTGTATTAAAAATACACATACACATCCTATTTTACAAAAATTTATATAATATATATATATAAATATATAATATATATTTAATAATATTAATGTATAATATATATATATAATATATATAAAAAATTTTTTAATATTTTTAAAAATATTTTTATATAATATATAATTTTTAAATCATATGTAGACATATATATATATTATTTTAAATATATATATATTTTTTAATAAATAATATATATTTTTATACATAATATATAATAAATATAATAATATTATTATATATATATATATTATAAAATAATATGTATGAAAATGAGATGTAATAAAAAAAAATATATAAATAAAAAAAAAAAATAATATATATAATATAATATATATAATATATATATATATATATATATATTTATAAAATTATATATATATATTTTATATATATTATATTTAAAATTTATATGCCAAAACCAAAATAAGGGTTTACAAAAAGATAAAAAAGGAAAATAAGGAAATAACCAAAAGGGGTTTTATTATTCGCCCAAAGAGGATCTCGTGAAAGTTAAAACGCACAAATTTTTTTTCAACTTTTACAGTAGCTTTTTTCCATTCATATAAATTACAATATATATATAAAATAAAAACAATATTTATATTAATAATAGTATATATATAAACACCACACATTTTAATATGTTTGATATACGATATGTGTGTGTTTATATTGTGTGGTGGATGTGAAAATTGTACAAGGCAACCTCCGAGTCTCAACGTGCTGCGTCCAGGAGAGCTTTTGTCGATAAAGACCCAAAACAGTTTTGGGGACCACACTACGCCCGATGGAGGTTTTGTCCAACTTGAGGTGACGGGGGGGGCAGGGTTGGTAGAAAAATTCAAATTTGCTTTGATAGTACGTAAATTTACAGTTTGGAGAAAAATTTTGCAAGCGTGCGCTGGAAGGGGGGAGTTTTAGCCCGGGAAGTCAATGGCGGCGGGGAGGTCGAGTCATCCACGTATTTCCAACGATGATCTGTCCAGGAGCGAGCGTTACATGATGAGGAAGCACAGGGAGCCCCTTCTAGTCCCCCTGGGATACTCCGCACGTGAGTGGCAGGACTGGAAATTGACCTGCACGTGCCTTTTAGGAAAAAGTCTGCCAGCCGGGGGAGAGTCACCCCTGATCCCCTGGAACGTTGTTTTTTGAGATGACCGTAGGGGGTGGTCCCCCAGGCGAAGGTTTTCTTGAGACTATGAAGTGCTGGTGATGGGGATTGCGCTTTCGAGGTGGGAAAGGACGAAGTCGAGGAAGCTGACAAAGCGTGGGGGGCAGAGGAGGAGCGCATATTTCCGAACTGCCGACTTTCAACGCGGGTGCGAGTCCTGGGAAGCTCAGTCGGCGGCAAAGTTGCACTACAGGCTGGCAACGGAGTAATGGCGATGGTTCGTAATTCGCCGGTGAGGCGGGGTTGGGTTTTTTCCCGATGGCGTGAAAAAGGGGGTTTTCCATTTTTTTCATAAGGCTTTAACTATGGAGGTAAGGGGAGGGAAATTTCCTTTGCGAACTCCTTGATAAGGCGCACGGGCAGGTAAAAAGGGGTGGTGGCTCTCTTGACCGGATATTTCCAGTTTCGAAGTCCTAAAAAATGGCTGACATTGGAGCAAATGAGGGGGCCCCGGCGGTGAGGGGGAGGTGGGTACATCCAGGGGGAGAGCTCTGACAAATCGAGGCGAGTGGTCTTTGAACCCCTCGCTTTTTTTTTTTACGGGGGTGAGGTTTGCGGGTCATGGAAATGGCAGGGCCGATTTGAAAGGCCGCACACCCCCAAATTCCCCCCGTACCTTAGCTAGCTGCAGGTGGTAGTTTTTGTGGTAATCTTGACTATTTTTTTTTTTTCCCCTGAGACTGTTTTTGGTTCGTTTGTAGATGGTATGCAAAATGAAAAGCGGGTTTTTCTCTGCTACTGAGGGGGTTTGATGCGGCCGTACCCAAAATGAGTTTTTGTTCTTACGGGGCTTATTTGGAAAAAACGATAAAATTAAAATTTTTTAAAAATTTTGTTTTTATTCTTAGTTTTTCTATTGTTAATTTTTTTTATTATTAGCAAAAATTCCCAAAAAAATATACTACACATATACATGGGGGAAAATAATTACAATAATATTTATAATAAATGATAGCAGTTGAAATAATGGATGAAAATTTTAATAAGGGGGATAATGATATAAAAATGAAAGAAATAATGACGATAATGATATAATGGATAAAAAAATAGGTCCTTATAATAGAAAAAAAAAAAAAACTTTCCCAAAAAAGAAAAAAGCAGCAAATTCTAGCGAAATATGACTTAGCTATTACACTCAAATGCCCCCTTTTTTGATTTCAATTATTTTGACCGGGGGGTTTTTTGATAATAGATCGGGTTAATTTTGACAATAATGATAATGAAAATCGATTATTTTCATTTTTATTTTATTGTTAAAATTTTATACTATTTGATTTAAATTTTAAATATATATATATATATAATTATATTATATATATAATATATATATTTATATTATATAATATATATATATATATATTTCATATAAAAATATATATATATTTTAAAAATAATATATATTATATTATTAAAAATATATATAAATAATAACTATCGGCAATATTTTCAATAATAATTATTATTTGGGAATTATGAAAATAATTAGATAAATTAAAATGATAATAATGATGACAATGAGGGTAAAAGGAGATAAAACATAATCATCTATAATTTTAAAAAACCCCTACATCGAAAAAGGGGGAAATTTTTCCAAAATTAGCCTTATAGAGAATATTCCAAAATGTCGTTTTTTTCTATTTAAATGAAAAAAATATTTTCGCTAGATTTTTCCGTTTTTTTCGACTTTGAAATTTTTTTCTTTTCTTTTTTTATTATAAATGGACACGTTACTTTTTATTATAATCATTATCATCATTTTATCGTTTATCATATTGCAAATTTTAAAACCATATATTATTATCATTGCAGTTATAAAATATAAAAAAAAAATTATAATATATATATATATAAAAATATATAATTTTAATATATATATATAATATATATATAAAATATATATTTTTTTGTCCGGGTAAGAAAAAAAACGCACCCTAGGGTTCCCTTTGAACAAGGAAGCCCCCTTTAGCTCCTATACCAGGGTTTTTCGGGAAACTTCGGCAGAGGGCGGGGATTCGGGTGAAACCCTTCATTCTAGTTACTGGTTTCACCAAAAAATATGTCGGGTTTACAGTGTAACTTTTTTAAAAGCGGCAGAGATAGTTCCTCCTAATTATTTGGAGACTGGATTTTGAAAAGGGGTGGGGATTCCACTCAATTTTTTATTTTTTCCTGACAAAACCCTCTCCCCCAAAAATGATTAAAATACAGAAACGTAATTCATACCACATCGCCCGTCGCGGGGGTTTTACAAGGGCCGTTAGTCGGGGGAAACCAGGCTAAAAATGTTAAACAGTCTGGAAGACAAAGAAGAAAAAGAAAACGTCCCAATTAAGAAAGCTTTAAAAAACAAAAAGTGGAACGTAAGGAAAATGAAAGGATGGGTAAATTACTACCGTCTGTAACGAAATGGAATAGATACAACTTTCAAATACTGGAAAAAAAGGGGGCCCAATTGGAAAAGTAAGGAAGTTTAAAACTAAAGAAAAAAAGACAGTTTTTTTTTGGGAAAAGAAAAGAAATTATATCACGGATTTGCTATGATTCTCAAAAAAAAAACGCAAAGCCTAATTGGGTACGCCCCAATAAATGACCCTTTTTTAAAAAGCAAAAAATACAAGCAAAACCCTAAATTAGTTATTTACAATGTACCACCAACCAAATATTGCAAGTGTGAAGAAATGGACATTTTTTAAAACTCCTCCAAGATACTTTAGACAAAACCCCTAACAGAGATGTAAAAAAAACATGGGAGACCTCAACGCCAATAGGAAAAAAGACTAAAAAAAAAACCCTGGGGGGAAATTCGGCCTTGCAGATATAAATGAAAGGGGAAAAGATTTTATTGATTTCTGTAGTACAAAATTTAGTTATGCAAATACATTGTTAAAACACCACCCAGCATTTGTACCGGGGTTTTCACCAGACAAAAGAATCGCAACCAAATTTGACTCATTGTGCTAAAACCAAAAGGGAAGAGTAAAAAAAAATCCCAAAAAAACAGACCTGGCCGACTGCAACAGCCCCACCAACTACTAACTTCGACTTTAAAATAAGACTCAAAAAAGATGGAAGCCCAACACCACCTTAAAGCTCGACTACAAACTCTTGATAACCAATTACAGAATTGCAGTGTCAAAAAAATTTGAAATCTAATAAATGTGAAGATGATAAAACACCAAAACGATTTGGGGGAAGAAGGAAAAGAACTCCCTGAGCACTGCTAAAAATACGCCAAAAAAAAAAAGAAAAATTTCCCCGGAATCTAAAAAAACACTAAGTGAAATTGAAACAAGAAGATCCTAAAAAAAAAGGAATCAAAACCCCTTTTGAAAAAGTTTTTACAAAAAACAAAAAAAAAAAAATTTCAAAGATTATTCCCCCCGAAAGAAAGGAAAATATTTAAAGAACTTGCCAGAGAATTGAAAAAGTTCTATAAATAAGACAACTAAAACTCTCCCAAGAGTACGAAACATCACACAAAAATTTTAAACCTACAAGGACAACTATCAAAACTGAAGATGGACTTGTTTTATGTGTTTGGAAAAAATCAAAGATAATGGAACAATATTTTTCCCAACTTATAAAAAAAAGAAAAAAGATCTAAAAAACAACAAAATTAGACTAAATGACAGCGAGGATAAAACCACCCCCCACGCGGACGAAGTTATAAAAGCCAAAAAAAGAAAAGAATACAAGACCCCGGAATAGATTAAATAACACAGAACTAATTAAAAAGCTGGCGAAAATTTGAATATTTCTTCACAAACTCTGAAAAAAAAATTGGAATGAAAGAAAAGGCCAGAAGACTGGGAAAATCGTCTTTATCCCATACCTAAAAAAGGTGACGACCCAAGCAACTAATAAACCCAATTGCTTTAATAAGTCACAGCAGCAAATTTTGTTGAAAATTATTGCTGAAAAATAAAAGTTGAATTTAAGAGAGGAAATTGCAGACGAAAAAGCGGGTTTTCCCCCCGGAAAAAAGGTACAAAAAAACCAATTTCAAAATTTAAAAAAATTATCATAAAAAAAAATGAGAACTCAAAAAGACCATACCTTTTTTTCTCGATTTGTGAAACTTTGATACTGTTATACGATACCCGGGAAAAACATGTACGATATGAATTTTCCCCCAAAAACATATCCAATTAAAAAAAGCCCCGTAACCCAACACAAACACTGTAAGAACCACTTTTGGTTAAAGAAAGGTTCGAAGTCAAAAAAGGTACGCAGGGGTTTCATTTTTGCTCCGCACCTCTTTAATATTTTTCTGAAAAATTATAGAGGGGGCTCTAAGAATTTTTAAAGGAAAGTGGATGGGAGGATACAAAAATTCAAAACTGAGGGACGCCGATGATATATTTTTTTATTGCCAGCAGTATCACTGAACTCAACAACTACTAATAAAGTTTTGAGAAGCAAGCGAAAAGGTGGCTTGTTTTTTTAAAGCCAAGAAAAAAAGATATGAAGATTCAAAGATAAAACCCCCAATGAAAAATGATGAAAATGACAAAACCAAAGGAATGATTGTGGGAAAAAGTGAAGAGTTTTACTTTTTCTTGGAGCTGTTTTTTTAAAAATACAATGAGATTCCCGGGGATAAAAAGAAAATTACCCTTGCCAAAAACGCCACAATTTCTCTCAATAACATCTGGAAAAACCCAAGCATTACCCTTCGGACAACTGAGGTTATTGAACCCATTTTGTTTTCCCAATTGCTCATATGGGTTTTTGGTGTTGGGGCTGAAATAGATAGACAAGGGAAAAAAATCAATAGTTTTTTAAAAAGTGGGTTTTTCAGACGATACTGCGTATTAGCTGGGCAGAGAAGAAGACGAATGATGAAGTGCGGAAAAAAAAAATTGTAAAGACCGACTGTTGGGCATCTTGAAAAAAGGAAATTTAAAATTTAGGTGTAAAAGAGAAGTAAAAATATTGAGAAAAAAATTGCTGAAGGGATGGTGAAGGAAACAGAGGAAGAGGGAAACGAACAAGACTGAGCGAAATATCAAGATATTTGCGGGCTGTGTGGTACAAACGAAGAAAAACGTAAGATCGGTTGATGGCGAAGGATGGGGGGGAGAGGTCCCCGGCTGCTCAAAAATAGATACCGTTATTTATGATGATATATATATTTATTTTTTTTTTTTTTCAATTATACTAATAAAACAGCAAAACAGTAAACAATAATAAAAAGAAAATAATAACGAATAATAATTATTTTTTATTATTTTTTAAATTTTCATCTTTTACGTAATTATTACAGTTAAATATTTTTTTTTTTGCAATTTTTAAATAAAAAGAAAAAATAATAAAATTGTAATAAAAAAGGATAATAACTATTATTTTTTATTTATTATCATTATTATCATTTTATTAGAGTTTTTTAAAAAAAATTTTTTTTAAAAAATACTAAAAATAAAAGTAATAATGATAATAATAATAAAAAAAATAATAATAAAAATAAATAATAAAATTCTAACAAAAAACTCATCCATTTTTTTCACATTTTTGTCATGTTTTACAATTTAAATTTCTTATTACCCTAAAAATAGCCAAAAACATCATTGAAATCGAAAAAAACGGCATTTTGGAGTTACTCTCAAAAGGGTATATTTCGCTAATTTTTCCCCCTTTTTTCCCCTTTGACCCAAAGTTTTTTTTTTTTTTTCTTTTTTATTTTAAAAGGAACGATTTTTGATTATATCGTTTTTCATCATCTTTATATCATTTTCTGATTTTATCAAATTTTAATTTTTATTGCAAAAGCAGTCACAAATATATTTTTTTGCAGTTATGTATAATAAAAACAATAAAAGTAATAACAATAAAAAAAATAAAACGATTTTATAATAAACATTTATATTATCTTTTAATTACATCGTTATTTCGTAATTATTCATTATAATATGTTTTAAAAATAGTAAATAATAAAAATAAAAATTTAATATATTTATTATTAATTTTTCTATTTTATTTTAATCATTATTATCAAATTTTTGTTATTATTCAAATTTTGATATTTTTTTTAATAAATCTAATAAAAAAAATAATAATAATAATAAAAAATAATAAAAATAATAATATAATAATAAATGATAATAAATTTCATCATCTCATCAGAAAAAAAATCATAAAATCATTTTCTCATTTTTTTCATCATTTGCATGATTTTAAAAAATTTAACAATTTCATTTAACCTAAAAAATTGCCAAAATCGTCTTGAATCGAAAAAACGGCATTTTGGAGTTTATTATAATAAGTTATATAATTTTTTTTTTCAATTTTACTAATAAAAAAGTAATGAAATGAGATAATAAAAATAATAATAATAATAAAAATATATAATAACTTTATTTTACTATTATCATTATTTTTTTATTGTTATTATTACAATTAAAACATTTTGTTAAATATACTAAAAATTAAAGTAATAAAAGGGTGATGAGATATATGATGATGATGATGTGATGATGATGATGTGATGATATATGATGTGATGATGATGTTTTTGTTGTGTTTTAGTTGATGTTATGTTTAGTTTTATGATGATGATGATGATATGATGATGCTAATATAATAAAATAATAAATAATAAAATTTTTTTTAAATCTCATTTTTTCATTTTTACATCATTATTGTCATGATTAAATTCTAATAATTATCATTATTACCCTCATCATCATCATCATCATGGCTTGGCTTCCCGAACGAAGATTATGAAAGGGGCCGTCCACGTCGACTGCAGGCGCGCTGGTGGCTGACAAGACCGATACGGGACAGGATGTCCGGCCGCAGCGACTGCAGTCAAAAGTCTGCTGAGGCTTCCCGGTCCTTCCTCATGTGGCGTTTCTCCTTCAGGTTAGACCTACGGGAATCCTCGAAGGAGGAGATGGCCTGGTGAACGGTGTGGCGCCAGGCCTGGCGGTCAGCAGCGAGTGTCGACCACTGGTGATGGTCAATGTGGCAGGCACCGAGGGACTTCTTGAGGGAGTCTTTGTATCGTTTCTTCGGTGCACCTCTGTCACGGTGGCCTGTGGAGAGTTCGCCGTACAGGGCTATCTTGGCGGGGCGATGTTCCTCCATTCTAGAGACGTGCCCTGCCCAGCGAAGCTGCGACTTCAGCAGCATGGCCTCAATGCTGGTGAACCTCAACGTTGGTGACGTAGTCACTCCAGTGGATGTTGAGGATGGTGGAAGCGCTCTAGGAGTCGTAGGGGGTGACGGTATGTTACCCATGAACTCGGAGCCATACAGCAGGGTGGTGAGTATGGCGGCTCTGTAGACACTGATCTTCCTACTCTTCTTCAGCTGTCTGTTGTTCCAGACTCTCTTGTAGAGTCTGCCGAAAGCGCTGTTGCCTTGGCTAGTCTGTTGTCCACTTCCCTGTCGATTCTGGCATCTGATGTGATGGTACACCCAAATAGGTGAACTGGTGAACTACTTTCAGCTCAGTCTCGCCAATAGTGATGTGAGGAGGGCGGTACTCTTCCCGTGGGTGCAGGCTGGTGGAGGCCCTCTGTATTCTTCATACTGACCTCGAGTCCGAAGAGCTGCGCAGCCTTTGCAAAGCAAGACGTTTAAGCGCTGCAAGGCTCTTTCGGTGTGGGCAACGAGGGCAGCATCGTCAGTGAAGAGGAGGTCACGGATCAGCTGCTCAAGAGTCTTTGTGTGGGCGTGCAGTCTCCTGAGGTTAAACAGACTGCCGTCAAGGTGGTAGCGGATGTTCACAGCTTCGTCATCGTCAAGGTCTCAGTGACCTGCTTGAGCATCATGCTGAAGAAGATGCTGAACAGAGTAGGTGCCAGAACACAACCCTGTTTCACGCCATTGACGATGGGGAAGGGCTCAGAGAGGTCGCTGTTCAACCTGACTTGGCCGCGTTGATCGTCGTGCAGTTGGATGACCATGCTGAGGAACTTTGGGGGGCAACCAAGCTGTTCCATGATCATCCATAGCCCCTTCCTGCTCACAGTGTCAAATGCTTTGGTTTGTTCTGCTCCCGGCATTTCTCTTGGAGCTGCCTGAGGACGAACACCATGTCTGTGGTACCCCTGTTGGTCCTGAATCCACACTGGGTTTCTGGGAGGTGGTCTTCAGCGATGGTGGGTACCAATCTGTTCAGAAGCACTCGGGCAAGGATTTTTCCCGCGATAGAGAGCAATGTTATCCCCCGGTAGTTGGAGCAGTCCGACTTTTCTCCTTTGTTCTTGTACAAAGTGATGATGACTGCATCACGGAGGTCTCTTGGAAGCTTGCTCTGCTCCCAACAACAGACAAGGAGTTCGTGGAGCTTGCTGTGTAGTGTTGGTCTCCCATTTTTCCAGATCTCTGGTGGGATCCCATCAACTCCTGCTGTCTTGCCACACTCCTGCTGCCTTGCCACACTTTCATCCAATTCCTCTATGACTGGCTTCTGACGAATGCGGAGAACTGCTGAGCCCTGGACGACGCGGTCAGCGCTGAAGAGGGCCTGAAAGTGCTCAGACCAACAGCTCAGGATGGAAGTCTTGTCTGTGAAGAGCGCCTGTCCGTCTGCACTGCGTAAAGGACTCTGGACGTGGGTGAGTAGGACCATATACTGCCTTTAGGGATTCATAGAAGCCTCTGTAGTCACCAGTGTCTGCGCAATGGTGAGTTTTCTCTGCGAGGTTGGCTGGAGGTTGCTGCAAATGAGATGGAAGGCAGCTTTCTTCACAGGACATGACGGCTGAGCCAGGTGGGCCTGATGGGCTGACCTCTTCTTCGTCAGCAGTTCCTGGATCTCTTGGTTGTTCTCATCGAACCAGTCTTTGTTCCTCTTGGTGGTAAACCCCAGAACTTCTTCAGATGTTTGCAGGATGGCAGTCTTCAGTTGATCCCAGAGTGTTTCAGGTGAGGGGTCTTCTGGGCAGTCAACGCTCTCAAAGCTTGGACTGTGTCTGCCTGAAAGTCAGCTTTCACTTCAGATGACTGAAGTTTCTCGAGATCGAACTTTTTCGTGGGGGGCCCTCTCTTCCTTGGTTTGGGTTTGAAGTGCAGCTAAGTTTGCTGCGCACTAGTCGATGGTCCGTGTGACATTCTGCACTGGGCATCACTCTGGTGTGAAGGACATCCTTGAGGTCTTTTTGGCGCACTAGGACGTAGTCTATGAGGTGCCAATGTTTGGACCACGGATGCATCCAGGTTGTTTTCAATCTGTCCTTTTGTTGGAAGATGGTGTTGGTGATGACCAGGTGCTGCTTAGTGCAAAGCTCCAACAACAAGCGCCCATTGTCGTTGCAGTTTCCAACGCCGTGCCTGCCAAGAACTCCTTTCCAGGCATCTACATCTTGACCCACTCTGGTGTTGAAATCGCCAAGGATTATTACCTTGTCTGCAGGGATGCTTGGAGATGGCCGCGGAGCTCCGAGTAGAACCTGTCTTTTTCTGCCAGGTTCAGCTTGGAGAGTCAGAGCATACACACTGAAGAGCGTGGCATACTGTTCGTTCTTCAGAGGGAGGCGCATGGACATGGTACAGTCGGAATGACCGGTTGGCAGGTTTTCCAGCTTGGAGGCGATGGAGGTCCTGATCATGAAGCAGACGCCTGAGAGGTGCCTTTCTGTTGCAGGTTTTCCCTGACCAGAAGAGGGTGTAACCGGCGCCATGCTCCTGGAGGCTGCCTATATCAGGGAATCGGATCTCGCTAAGGCAGCAATGTCGACATCCAACCTGGACAGTTCGTGTGCAATCAGAGCGGAGCGACGTTTGGGTCGGTTGCTGTCATCTGCGTCGAGCATGGTTCTGACATTCCAACAGGCTATTTTCAGTGCTTTTGCACCCTTGGAGGTGGGTGCATATCTTCCTTGCTTTGGTGGTGTTGTTATTCGACCGCTTGAGAAGATGCCTGTAGGCCGCAGCAAGCCAACTGGGGGATGTGAGACGAGCTTTTTCTAGGCCACCTTTTCTAGGCCCCTCTCCGTGTGGAGCAAGCAGTGCTGTCCCTGAAGAGGGCTGCTTGGTCGTTCAAGGCACTGCCGGGTGATGCTGTCGTCTCAGTCAACATCAGACGACCAATATCCTGAACCGCCTGCATGCAAGATTGGAACTGAGGCTTCCAGTGACATCTTTCACCTGCCGTTTTCGCCCCTTTCCCATTGCTGCAGGGCCTGGAATAGTGGACGTGGACCATGCCCTTCGAGCCTGCACAATGGAGTTTTTTTTAGGTGGAGCGCAGTGTGCGCAGTACTGGCCCCCCCTTTACACCCGTGGTTTCATCTGCCATAGCCTAGCAAGCTGGGACGGTGACAGTGAGGTCCTCGGGTCGTAGGTTTTACATCAGACTGTCTTTGTCCTAGCCTCTGCCTTAAAAAACCTTCCTCGGAGGCACAGGGGCTGTTACCCGGCGGGGCGCGGCTACTGAAGGTCGGGGCATGGCCAACCTTAACCCAGGGTCCAATGCATGTCGAGACTGTCCAGCATTCCTCAACACTTCAAGGGTTTTCTGTCCTTGTCTTAGATGGACTGCCTTCCCCGGCTGTCGAGTCCATCTGCCCGCATGCGACAGATAGCACAGGGTTACATGGTACCTGTGGCAGGTGGAAACCTGACGCCTCCCTGACCTGGAATGAGAAAATTACCCTAATGATTGCCAAAATACTCTCAAAGGGCTATATTTCGCTAGATTTTCCTGCTTTTTCGACTTTTGGGATTTTTTTTTCTTTTTATTATAAATGGACACAATTACTGTTATCATCATTATTATCATCATTATTGCAATTATTAGCATCATTATCATCATTACTAGCATCATTATTAGCGTTATTGCAATTATTAGCATCATTATCATCATTATTATTGTAATTATTGCCGCTATGTATATTTTTTGGTAATTATATTCATAGTAGAAATAATAGAAAAAATAAAAACAAAAAAAAAATTTACTACTACTACTAATAATAAAAAGCAAATGTTTAATTTTTAACATTAATATCATTATTTTCATTATCATTATGATAATTACAATTATGATATTTTTGGGCAATTATACAAATAATACAAGTAATAATAACAATAATAATAACAATGATAGCAATGATAAAAATAATAGCGATATTGTAATGATTATTATCATCATTATTTCCATCATTGTCGTTATTATTACAGTTATAACATCTGTTTTTGCAATAATATTAATAATGAAACTAATAATGATAATAAATAATGATGACAATAATTATAATGATAATAACGATAATAATAATAATAATAATAATAATAATAATAATGATAATAATAATAATAATAATAATAATAATAATAATAATAATAATAATAATAATAATAGTAATAATAATAATAGTATCATCATCATCATCATCATCATCATCATCATCGTTATCATCATCATCATCATCATTACTATTGTCATTATTGCAATTATTCCCATTATTACCAAAATTATTATTATAATTATGATTCTATCAAAATTATCACCTCACCACTTTTACTAGATGTGGTAGTTGCTGCTTCAATGTGTAGTGAGCTGCCGCTCTTACTGCCTCTTTCACCGGCCCAAACCCGTTCAGCATCCTCCAACCCCCCCCCCCTCCTTTATAAAAAGTCACCGTGACCAAAATAAGAAGACTGATGGATGCGCTGCAGAAGGACGCCTTGGATATTATTTCGATTACGAGAAGATAAAGCCAAAGAAATGCGAGACAACGACTTCTCGATGTCCCACTCGAGGCCTGCGAGGGAGGACGTTAGGAGGTTGCCCTTGTAGATTCGCTTATTTCAAGATGGCGCCCGAGATGGCGACGGACAATATTAAGGGAAAATCTTCATGGGCATTTGGCGCCAAACCCCTCATCTTGAGGGGTTTGGCGCCGAATCGTTTATATCGTGTATTTAAATTCATGTATATTTTCCTTTATTTTAATGTTTAAACTATTTTATGTGTATTTTTCTTCACCGAATCTTTTAATTTTCATAAACATGGTAGTCTGGTGATAAACTTGTAATTTTAAAGAAACATTCTGAGAAAAGAGATGCGCGCACATCTGGCGCACGACTTTGTTTGCATAATTAAGGCCAACTACTTTGCTGGAGTTGCGGCCAGGCAACTCCAGCAAAGTAGTTGGCTGGTTTGGCTCCGGTCGACTATCCTCCTTCAGATAACCGCTGTTGCTCTTAGATTTTGCCAATTTAATTTGTACTTTTCTTTTACGGATCTTACAGTGTGTCTGTAGTTGTAATATGTATTATTTAATTTTTTTAAATTTAAGATTACCCCTTTTTATGTGTATTTGTGTAGTGCTTTTTTCGTTTTAATTTATTTCCTTATGTATTAGTGGTTTCGTTTTAATAATAATGTTATTGAGCTTTGCCTTTTGTTTCGCTTTTCCAACTAAATATATTTAATAATGAGTATAAACTAATGAAATCCGAAGGCTTTAAAAAGAATATGATTAAATGGTGGAAATGATGATAAGCAACTTCATTTTACTTACTTTGATGAAGAAATACAACTGATAAAGCGTAGCAATGTTTATAATTTACCGAATTTATTTTTAACGTTTTCCATACAGACATAGGTTTAATTTATTCTAATGATTTAATTTTTCGTTTTATCAATTATATGCATTTTGAATCATTATCTATATTTTTTGGTTTATGCTTTGGTCAAGAGACTTTGTGTTCGCATATCTTATACAGATGCTATAAAGTATAATACCGTACCTCAAGACTTTATGCGTCAGTAACGATTACTCTTCGTCGAAAAGGTTAATGAAGACTGGTATAGAATAAAATACTGTTCAGGGTATGTGTGATTTAAGTGTTCACTTTGAGTTTTGCTTGTGTTCTAATGTGATTTACTAGCTTTTAATATTCAGCTCTTATCGAATTTATTTTTTATTTGTTTCAATTGTTTATGAGTTTATGGTGGAATCGTTTTTGTGTATCCTGACGCTATCAGATATGATTTTTAATTTCCGTGTTATCTTTGTCTTTGTTTGATATGCTATGATGGTGAGGGAAAGGAGGAAGGAGTCTCAGTCTGCGCCTGAGATTCAGGGGAATCTCGTCATAACCTTGATGATGAGATCTTTCTGGTTGATGAGGTTACGGAGTTGAGGGAGATGGTTAAAGAGTTAGCAAATCAGCTAAAGCGTCTCGAGAGGGAGAAAGAGAAGTAGCGTGATGAAATTAAAAAAATGCTGGAAAGATTAACTTTGAGGCTAGAATTCCAACAGGCGGTTGATTGTAAACGACATATATGCTCACTTCAGCGAAATTTAGCATTCAGGCTGACTCACAACCGCAGGTTACTGTTGACCCTTCAACTTCTATCTTCTGCAAGCTCCACAGTTGCTCCCCGCACACTGTTTATGCCTCCTGGTCAGCAGGCAGCTCGGATACAAAATAGTGCTAACACAGTCTACATCACAGCCAACCTATTTGATTTTATTTGATTTTATTACGGGCGTTACTGGTTTCGTTTTAATAATAATAGCATTAAGGTATGCCTTTTATTTCGTTTTTCCGACTAAATATGTCTAATAATGAGTATAAATTGATGAAATCTGAGAACTTTAAATGGCAATGACAAAGTACGTTAACTATTTTACGAATAAATGATGGAAAAGAAGATAAGCAACTTATATTTACTTACTTTGTTGAACAAATATAACTGATACAGTGTAGCAAAGTTGTATAATTTCGTGAATTTACTTTAACGCTTTCTATTAAGTCATAAGTTTGATTTATTTTCATGATTTTATTTTACGTTTTATCAATTATACGTTTTGGAATTATTGTCTATATTTTCTTGATGTATGCTTTGGTCAAAAGACTTTGTGTTCGCATAGCTTATTAATGACAGATTTATCACGTTATGAAACCGAACTTTTAGGATTTTGGTTTACCGTTTGTTACGAAACCTAGCGCTAATCACTGTTTAGATTATATTAAAGGTCTTGATAGTTTCATTGTGAAGTAAAGTAAAGGTATATTAAATCCGATTCTTGATTTATTTGACGATTTCAAAGGTTTACCCCGACGTAATCTTTTGGCCACCAAATCACTTGAACGCAGTTTGGACATTGTAATTACCAAAGCCAAAGGTAATAACGTATTTATCCGTAATAAATCTGATTATATATGCAAAAGTCATTCCCTCCTGAACGACAACTCAAAGTATCAAAAAATGTGGTCAAACCCTTACCCAGCTGTCACTAAACCATTTCGCAAAAAAAAAAAAAAAAAAAAAAAAAAAAAAAAAAAATCAGACGTATTGATGATAAATGTCCTGGTTACTTTTTTCAGAACAGTAAATCCCTCTATTCCGTATTTTTATGGCCTTCCTAAAACTTATAAACAGGGCGTCTTTAAGGCCTATTATTTTGTTTTGCAAATCAGGTACCCGTCCATTAGACTCTTGGCTAGTTAGGGTTTTATCTCCTTTTATGGGATCCTTCTCTGATAGTCATATTAAACATCCGATGGATTTCATGGAGAAAGTTAGAAATTTTGTCGACGCACGGTAAGAAATTAGTGAGGTTTGATGCATGATTCCCTATTTACTAATATCCAGCCTGACAATGTGCTAGATTTCCTTGAAAGAAAACTTTCTTCATCTCATGAGAAGTGGTTCCCGAAAGATGTCTACTTCTGATGGCAAAATTTATAAGCGGATTAATGGTATATAGGCAGATTAAGCGAGTAGTTTCGTCAATGTTTTTTTAAGACATATGGGATTTCTGATCGTGAATTCCTCGATCGCGAGATTGACGTCATTTTTAAACGTTTTCGAAATTAGGATATCCTCGTTTTTGTTTGTTTTTTCTTAAACCAAGACACAGTCATTGCAAAAAGCAGATTTTATAGCCATTCCCGTAATACCCAATAGGAAAGTGCCCAATAATCTATTAAATATTCCGTACAACCCGTCCCACGATTAAAAACGACATATTTTAAAGGTTAAGCAAAATGCATCTAGCAGAGGTCCTGATACTTTTCCATGTATTTACGTGCAAGGATTGCCCCAAATTTTACATAAGCGAAACCGGTATAACTGTCGAGAAAAAAAAGCGTGTTTCGTTCTTTTACCTGATGAAAGATCACCAGCTTAACTGGAAAAGCGCTAAATTAATTCATAAATTTGCAAATTCTTATGAAAGAAAAATATTTTTCTAATTAGAAAATTGCCTAATAATAACTTGAGTGTGTGTGTGAATATATATACACACACACATATATATACATATACACATATACATACATATATGTATATATATACATATACACATATATACATACATACATACACACATATATATATATACACACATACATGTACGCACCACACACACACACACACACACGCACGCACGCACACATATATACATACACAAACACATATATATAAATATATATATATATATATATATATATATATATATATATATATATATATATATATATACATATAATATAACATTTTTTTTTTTTAACGGTAGGTTCATGTTTGAGCCGCCGTGGTCACAGCATGATACTTATTGTAGTTTTCATGTTGTGATGATATTGGAGTGAGTACGTTGTAGGGTCCCTAGCTCCTTTCCACGGAGAGTGCTGGTGTTACCTTTTAGGTAATCATTCTCTCTATTTATCCGGGCTTGGGACCAGCACTGATTTGGGCTGACTTGCCCACCCAGTGGTTGGGCAGCCAATCGAGGTGAAATTCCTTGCCCATGAAACAACGCGCAGGCCGGTGACCCGAACCCTCGAACTCAAATTGCCGTCGTGACAGTCTTGAGTCCGATGCTCTAACCACTCGGCCACCAAGGAACTTCATCGTATCTAGGTTCGATTTACCTAAAATTATTTAAATCAGCGCGCGTGCTCACATATGCGCGGGCGATGCGTGTGTGCATGGATGCACTCACGCACTCGCATGCAGCGACCGGTGTGTGCACTTGCACTGATTTAAATAATTTTAGGTAAATCGAACCTAGATACGATGAAGTTCCTTGGGCAAGGAACTTCACCTCGATTGCCTATTTAGCCACTGGGTGGCAAGCCAGCCCAAGTCAATGTTGCTCTCAAACCCGGATAAGTAGTGAGAATGATTACCTAAAAGGTAACACCGACACTTTCCGTGGAAAGGAACTGGGGACCCTACCACGTACTCACTGCAAGATCATCACATGAAAACTACAATTAAGTATCATGCTGTGACCACGGCGACTCAAACATGAACCTACCGTAAAAAAAAAAAAAAAAAAAAAAAAAAAAAAAAGTAAATAAATAAATAAATATATATATATATATATATATATATATATATATATAATATATATATATATATATATATATATAATATATACATATATATGTGTGTATATATACATATATGTTTACACACGCACGCACACACACACTGTAGACGTTAACATGTCTCTATCTATATATATGAACATATATATATATATATATATATATATATATATTTTATATATATATATATATATATATATGTGTGTGTGTGTGTGTGTGTGTGTGTGTGTGGTGTGTGTGTGTGTGTGTGTGTGTGTGTGTACATTTATATATACACATATGTATATATATATGTGTGTGTGTGCGTGTGTGCGTGTGCGTGTGCGCGCGTGCGCGCGCGTGTGTGTGTGTCTGTATGTACATGGATGTGTGTGTATATGTTTGTGTGTATTATATATATATATTATATATATATATATATATATATATATATATATTATATTTATGTATATATATATATATATATATATATATATATAATATTATATATATATATATATATATATATATGTACATATACACAGATATACATATGTTTGCAAATATATAGAGACACATGTTAACGTCTACAGTGTGTGTGTATATATATGTATGTGTGTTTATATATATGTACGTGTGTGTGTGTGTATATATATGTATGTGTGTGTGAGTATATATATTTTTGTTTTCTTTCTTTCTTTTTTCTTTTTATTGTGCCGTCACCGATGCGGTCTTTGACAAATTAATTTGCGTCATGTTCACAACATGCAGTTAACTGGCTCTTTATACTTGGGTGGCTGATCAAAAATCCTTCCAGGAGACGAAGTTATTTAGGCAATCATTGTTCACGAAACTCAACTCACCAACTCTCTACGATAGACTCACTCACTACAAATCGCTGCATGCGAGTGTATGTAAGCATCCGTGCACACGCTCATCGCCTGCGTGTCCACGGATGTGTGTGTGTGTGTGTGTGGTGTGTGTATACATATGTGCATATATATATACATATAGATACATAAATGTGCATATATATATATATATATATATATATATATATATATATATATATATATATATATATATATAATATATATATATATATATATATATATATATATATATTACATAGATGGAATTTGAGAGTGTATCTATCCATCTATATATAGAGATAGATACATACATACATACATATATGTGTATATATACATTTTTATATATAAATATATATTTACACACACAAATACACACACACACACATATATATGTGTGTGTGTGTCATCATGATCATAATCATTATCATCATCATCATCAGAGTCAGAGTCAATCCATTGCAGGACGTAGGCCACTCCCAATCTTTTCCAACTTATCTCTCTTGTGTTTTTTGTTTCCACTCTCGGCCTCCAAATGTCGTTATTTCGTCACGCCATCTTGTCACTGGTCTGGCGTTTGGCCTCTTTATATTATAACCCAGTCTGTTACTTTATTTGTCCATCTGTTGTCCTGTCTCCGATGTATATGAGCTTCCCATTGCCATTTTTTATTTTTGATGCTCCCAAGTTTATTTTCCACTTTTGTCTGGTCTCTGATCCGCGTCACCCTCATCTGATCTCTTAGGCTAATTCCTAGCATCAACCTCTCCCTCCCCTCTGGGAACTTATTAGTTTCCTGTCCAGTAATTTGGTTGTAGTCCATGTTTCTGATCCGTAGGTTATAACTGGAAGGACACATTGGTTAAAGACTTCTTTTTAAACATAATGGCAAGGAGCCTCTTAGTATGCTCGCCTAATTTCCTCTTCACTAGATGTGTCTGACTGTCTGAGTTGCCCTAGGTATATATACTTGTCCACTACCTCTAGCGCTTCGCTTTATTCATGTATTTGTTCAAATTGAACTCTATTGTTGACTTTCTCTATTTATATCGTTTATTAGTTAGCGCTTTTCATTTGCAGATTCACTGAAGCTGCAAATCTTAGACTGTTTAGGTATTCGCCTCCTATTTTGATACTCTTTCCATTCCATTCTAGCTTATTGAATATTTCCTCAAGACAAGCTGTAAACATTTTTGGTGAGATGGTATCGCCCTGTTTAACACCTTTTTAAATTGGTATTTTGTCGGTTTCCGTGTGGAGCTTAACGGTTGATGTCCCATCTTCGTATATATCTTCCAACATTTTACAATATACCTCCTCTAATCCCTGTCTTCGGATAGCTTCTAGTACTGCTGGTCAAATGCCTTTCCGTAATCAATGAATGCTATACACAGGGGTGTTCCTATATTCGTTTATTTTTTATCTTATTTGGGTGAGCGTGTGGATGTGATCTATTGTTAAGAATCCACTGAGGAAGCCTGCTTGTGTTCAAGGCTGGTTAGAATAGACTGTCAGAGATACGAGCTGTAATGACTTTTGTGAATAGTTTGTAAGTAACTGAAAGGAGGCTTATTGGTTGGTAGTTTTTTTTAGATCCTCTCTGTCCCCTTTTTTTATGTATCAAAATAATTGTTGTAGTTTTCCAGGCTTTCGGAGTTTTACCGTTGATAAGGCATTTGTAAAAAAGATTGGCTAGTTTCGCTGTTTCTATTTCTCCTGCATCTATCATAAGGTGTATACTAATTCCGTCTTCACCTTTTTTCCCTTTTCCCTTTTTTCTCTTCATGCCTTTGTTGTGAGTTGTGATGCTAGATACGTCTTTAGTTACCGCATTCCGTGGCTGTTCATTTGAGGTGTATAGATCCCTGTAAAAGTCATCCAATACTCTTATGATTTCCATCCGGTTTCTTTATTGTATTTAATTGATTTCTCCCTATTCCGAATCTCCTTTTAAATGTTTTCATGCTAGTACTAGAGATCACTGTTTCATTTATTATTTGAGTATGAATTTCCGTACATATATCTTCTTTTTATTTATAGTCTTTGTTAGTTCGGCTAATTCTATTTTGTCCCTGTTTGACGATACTTTCATGACCCCACGGTTTTGCATAAGCTTTTTAGTTTCTACCGAGGACTTGCTGCGTTTACTCCTTTTCCCTATGAGGTGTAATTTGATTTGGCCTCTGACCATTCTATGGTCCCTGCCAACATTTATTTTATTAATAACTTCCACATTTTTTACTATATCGTACCTATTTGAAAATATGAAGTCAATTTCGTTTTTGATATCAGATGACGACTTCCATGTCCACTTCCGCTCTAGTCTTTTTTCGAAGAATGTATTCATGATTTGAGGGATCGAGCCTCCGCAAAGTTGATTAGCATTTGTCCCCTCTCATTCCTAGTACCTATTCCGTGATTCCCTACTATGTTTTTTTTGCATTAAAATCTCTCATAATTACTGTGAAATGGGTTTTTACTTTCTCGTTGGCCAAATGAACACTAGAAGCTCTCTGTTTCTAGATGTGGCTGCAGGTTGGAGCAGAGACTTGAACAATCTTTAAGTTGCAACTATTGATTAGTTTTATTGTTAGAAGTCACTCTTTAGCTTATACTATAGAATTCCACGATATTCTTTTCAAAGCGTTTATGAACTAAGAAGCCTATCCTTAATTCCTGCTTGCTATCCTAGAGTTTACCTCTCCATTAGAGCACGTGTCCATCATTTAGTATCTTCTATTCTTAGTCTTCTAACCTCTCAGAGACCAACAATATCCCATTTAATGAAGGACAGTTCCTCAAGTAATGCTAGTGAGTCGGATTCAGTTCTCATTGTCCTTATATTATATGTGCAAAAGTTCATCAACGTGGGGTGGCCTGTTGTTGGCCGGGGATTCTTAGCACCCTCTGCTCCGGAGCGATCTGATCGCCACCGTAACCAGGGGCTCCTTCGCCGCCGGTGAATGAGGGCCATTAGCTTTGTTTGTGCAGTCATGATTTTTTGATTGAGAGGTAGGCAGCCGAGTTACCTCCCACCTACTGGCTCAGGTGTATCTTTGGGGGAAGGGGGAGTAGTTTAGCCGGGATGCCACTGATAAACCCCTCCAGTAGGGTTGTCTCTGTCACTACGCCAGGGTATACTCCCGTGAGCATGGTTGACTATCAGAAGTTTATATGTGTAATTATATTTTATACACTGATTTTATTTATGCGTATGTACGCCCAGTGCAGACACAGCTGTTCACCTGCAAATGCCCCAAGTACCACGAATATGTTCATTCTCGTGCACATGCACACTCAAGCATACACCTTTAAATATGCTCCTATGCATATGATATGCATACACACTCCACCTACACACATGCACATGCATACCCATGTATGGACGTATGCGCACATCACATGCGCATACATATGTGTATACACACCCCCATGTAAGCGAACACACACATACCCACACATCCGTACATACTTATGACTATACATAGACATACAAATATAGCTATATGTATGCACTCGTGTATGCGCACATATGTTTATGAGTACATATTAGTGCTCACCCACATATATATGTTTATACCTGTACATGCACATGTATATATATGCATATACATATTTATGCACACACGCACAAACATACATATATACATACACATATACATACATATACAGATACATACGCACATACACATACATACATATACATTGCAAATAGAACAACGAAGGGAAGTACAAGATGACACATGAGTATGCCGAAGGCCTTTTCGCATATAAAACTAGAGCTACATAGAGGTATGTGTACATGTACTAGGCGGTCAGGTCACGTCGGTAATCAGGTGTGCGACAATCTTGGCTAGTTCGTGGCTCCCTGTTGCGGTGTTGAAATTGTTTGTTGTGTGCATGAACGCCGCTTCTACCATCTTCCGTTGTCGTGGGGGCAGACCTTCTTTAATGATGGAGGCCTTGGACCACTTGGGGAGATGGCCGTCGGAGTCGACGGAGCCGAAGGCGCTTCTCTTATCATGCCGTCGGAGGGCGCTGCGGTGTTGGTCGATACGTTGGAGGCCACGTGGAGGCCACGTCTTGTCTCGCCTATGTATACCTTATCGCAGCCACCGCAAAGTATGCTGTACACCCGGCTGCGAGGTCTGTTGCGGTCTGATCTCTTTTCCCTGACGATGTCTCCGATCTTCTTGCCAGAGGTGATAGTTATCTTCATTGTGTGGCCCACCAGGGCCTCCAGGTGTTCTGTCAGCTGTGAGTGAGGGAAGATAATTGTGTGTGTCTTGTTCTGTGTGGCGTCTCCTCTTGATCTGGTTATGATCTTTTCCGCCTTGCGTCGGAGGTGGTTGAGCAAGGCGCGAGGGTATCGGAGGCGTTGGAATGTGTTTCTGACGCGTTGCATTTCCTTTTCCTTCTTTGTTAGTTTGATGTTCCCACGGATCGAGGAGATGCGGCAAAGACGTTCCTTTCTTCAAACATCTGAGGATCTTCCTTGCTGCTCTGTTGAACTCTAGGGACCTTGCTTCCGTGTTTCCTGTCCTGGCTTTCCTGTGAATAGATACGTCGAGAGCAGTACTTCCATCTTATTGACATAATCGGTACAATTAATGACCCTTATCGGCTGGAGCAATGACGACGGAGTCGTCTCTGCCAAGTTTCTGTAGGGCCTTAATGTACCTAGCAGGAATGGCAGGCTTACGTCCTCTGGCGCTGGCGACTGCACAAGTCACAACTCCCTACAGGAATCCTCTCTCAATTGCAGAGAGATTTCTGCGGTAGTTGGACTCGATAAAGTCAGCCATGCCTTTACTAAGGGTACCAGTGTCGAATTTTAAACTTAAAGACAAGGCTTGCCTTTGAGTCTCTGTGAGAGGTTTGTGTGACAGTTTAACTATCAAGTCATCACGCACCACTTCAGACCACCCGCTACTAGTACAAGCATCCTCTAACAATCTCTTGTGTCTCGCCTTCTGTAGTTCGTCCTCTTTCCCAAGTTCGAGGACGAGTCTATGGGGAAGGTGGACCCCCGGAAGGCGGCTCCTCAGCATCTCCATCTCTTCGATGCACTCACTAATCCCTTCACTGTGAGATGGGGGGTGGTGCGTTTTAGGGAGAATCTGCTCCTTCAGGAACCTCATGCGGCTCCTGATGCTTTGGAGATTCCGTCATGTGATGTATTCCCGTTCCTTGCTATCGTTGTTAATGAACACACGTGTGGAATCATGTCGAACAAATTGCAAGTAAAACAACGAAGGGAAGTACAAGAAAACACACGAATATGCCGAAAGCCTTTTCGCATTTATCGCTTCATCAGGGCATATAAGACTAGATAAAGGATAAGTCCGATATGCGAAGCTTAACCTCGCCCAGGCAATGCCATGAGGGGAGCCCGGCCTGTGTCGACTAATGCCGACTCGCTCACGTGTGTCAGCTGGTGCTGACTCGGCTGTACCTATAAGACTGAATCGTTCGTTTGAGATTTGCGAAGTTCTGGCTTCGCCTGGGCCTTTCACTCATGGCCCAGCCATAAGACTAGAGCTACATAGAGGTAATATTACATAATCAGGTGTGCGACGACCTTGGCTAGTTCGTGGCTCCCTGTTGCGGTGTTGTTTGTTGTGTGTATGAACGCCGCTTCTACCATTTCTTTGTCGTGGGGGCAGACCTTGTTTAATATACATATACATACATACACATACACACACTCACACACATACATATACATACACACATATGAATATATACACATATATGCATAGTTATACATATCTACGTATATATTGCTTCTCTTGTATATACACCAGTGGACACGTACACATACACACGCATACACTTGCGCATTTCCGTGTATACGCACTCACACCTACATACTTGCATACTAGCGGTTTGGCTGTTCCTTAGCGAATCTACTTGAGGAAAAACTGTGGTAAGTGCGATTTGGCTTTACTCGGCGACGGGTGAAGTTTGTCATTTTTTAATGATTTAGTGTTCTGGTATTCTCTTTCTTGTGGGGGCGCTTTTTTTTTTCTGATTCTATCTATTGTGGCACTCTCGATGAACATTGGGACGTAAACTTATTAGCACGGTAATGGAACCTAGAATTCCTAGTTGGCACTTTCTGGCATCCCTATTAGTTTAAAAAGTCGTGTATGCATGGTCCAATATTGAATTCTATAGACTTGTGAGATGTATGGATAAATTATTATTTCTATTTTGGTTGGAATATAAGCTATATATACCTTGTATATGTATAAGTATAAGGATATATATAAAACATATATATAAGTATATATATACACACATACACACACAACATATATACATATATATATAATATATATATATTAGCAATTGAATATACATACATATATAAACACAACACAAACACAGTAACGTGTACACAAAGATGAAAAGGGAAACAGCCACAGTAAAAAATAAAACTAAATCGTAACGTTTGGGAACTCTTCACGAGTTCCTCTTCAGACGAATAATAAACCGAAATGGATATAATTTTGGGAAGTATATATAGTGATAGAGAGACAGGCCAAACAAGAGCTGAATCAAGTCTCAGGAGGGTCAAGGTCGAAGAGTCTGGGGAAGGCTTTGCTAAATAATGAGGAGTTAAGATCATCTAAGCCCCATTGACCAGCACTAGTTGAAATTAGCATTTTTTCTAATTAATAAAGATTATAGCATTTTCTTTTGTATAAATTTGCTGATTTATAAATTTAAATTTTAGTGCTTTTCCAGTTAAGCTGGTGACCTTCATCACGTAAATGAAAGACACATATTAGATTCAATAAAATATATGTAAAATACATATATATATATATGTATTTTACCTCAGCCACCCTGGAGTTAATGGGCGGTTTGGGGAGGTGGGCCTTTCCAGCCCTCCTCCCCCTAGATAAACCGGCAACGTCTGAATAAATGGATATGCTGGAGGAGGGGACTGCTCCTCCCACCAGCAAGGAGGCGGTCTATGGGTCCCGATGGGAGGGCAAATGTTGGAGCGCAGGATGGGAACGAGAGTTACTTGTCTTGCCTGCACCCTGGCAAGCACCAACCCAGCAGGAAGCCTGTGTAGAAAAGCCCAAGGAAACCCCACAGGTGGACGTTGGGTCCCACAGCCTGTCATCCGCTTTCATTTGGGGCAGCGTCAGCGAGGCTGGCAGAAGTGGTGTCCACCCTAAGCACTGCCTGACGCTAACCTAGAGTGAGCAGGTCGAGCGGTTACCTCCGCTATCGAGGCAGTTGGGAGTTAATGTGACTGCCCTCTCGGATGTGAGAAGACTGCCAGTGGCACAATTTAGTATGGGTGGGTACACTACTACTGGTTGGGCCGTGGCAATGGTCATCTCCGGGGAGTAGCATACCCCATCTCCAGCCGATGTCAACCCTCGGTGTTGAGGTAATCCCAAATTTGATCAGTGTATTATGGCATTGAGACTGAAGCATGTTTTTGGGTTTGTGTCTCTTATTGTGTGTATGCCCCTACCGATGTTTGAAAAACTCGATCTGAAAGAAGTGTTCTATGCCAAACTACATCTTTGGCAGACAATTGTCCGGCAACACATTCACATTGTTCTGGGCAACTTAAATGTGGTATCCGACTGTGATTAAGCTGGCTACAAGATGTCTATCGGCCCCCGTGGGCTAAGGAGCAGATCCCAGCAGCCAGAACAGCCTCTTTCGCTGGGGCTTTTCTAGGTTCCCACAGATTGAAGATTTCTGGTCCTGGTATCAGCATCCAATCCGCATTGCTGGACATGGTATAACAGTACAGGCACCGTAATTCACCAGGGCAGCCGTAATTTACCGGGGCAGCCGTAATTCACCGGGGCAGCCGTAATTCACCGGGCAAACGTAATTCGTCGGGGCAGCCCTAATTCACCAGGACAGCCGTATGTCCCGGGGAAACGGTAATTCACCCCGGGAAAAGCCGTAAAACTAAATCGTAAGGGAATTCACCGAAACAGCCGTAATTCACCGGGACAACGGTAATTTACCGGGGCAGCCGTAATTCACCGAAACAGCCCCTAATTCACCAGGACAACGGTAATTCCCGGGACAGCCGTAATTTACCAAAAACAGCCGTAATTTACCGGGACAGCCGTAATTCCCCGGGGCAGGGGAAAGTTCACCGGGGCAGCCGTAATTCACTGGGGCAGCTGTAATTCACTGGGGCAGCGTAATTCACCGGGACAGCCGTAATTCACCGGGACAGCTGTAATTCCCCCGGGAGCAGCCGTAATTTCCCGGGGGCAGCCATAATTCACCGGGGCAACGGTATTTAAACGGGGCAGCCATAATTCACTGGGGCAGCTATGTTTCACCGGGACAGACGTAATTAAAGGGAAAGTAGCCGTAATTCACTAGGACACCCGTAATTTCACCGGGGTAGCCGTAATTCACCGACAGCCGTAATTCATCGGGACAGCCGTAATTCACCGGGACAGCCGAAATTTCACCGAAACAACCGAAATTTACCGGGACAGCCGTAATTCACCGGGGCAGCGGTAGTTCACCGGGGCACCCGTAATTCACTGGGACAGCCGTAATTTACCGGGGTTAGCCGTAATTCACCGGGACAGCCGTAATTCACGGGACAGCCGAATTCACTGGGACAGCCGTAATTCACCGGGGACAGCCGTAATTCACCGAGCAGCCGTAATTTACCGGAGCAGGCGAAATTTTACCGGGGCAGCCGAAATTTCCCCGGGGGCAACGGTATTTCCCCGGGGCAGCCGTAATTCACGGGGGCAGCTGTGTTTCACCGGGAAACACCCAGCCGTATGGCAGATCTGGTCGATTTGCTTCAGCCAAGCATTCCGTGGCCTTCCCTTGGTCTTCTCCAACCTCTTAGAGATTACCCTATAAGTCGGATCATCCTTAGGAAAAAAAAGCCACATGCCCCTAGAGCTGAATTTGGTGCTCTCGTATCAGACTGGTAATAAGTCTTGAATCAGTCTCATGGAGTATCCTCTGATTGGACACATGGACCCTCCAGGTATATTCCATGATTTTGCGAAGACACTTAGTACCAAAGGAGTCAAGTCATGCATTCAGAGCACTGTCCAGTGTCCAGGTCTCACACCCGTAGAGTAAGACCTGGATCACCAGCGCTCTGCAGAGCCTGATCTTAGTCCTCCTTGTCAAATACTGACAGCACCAAATACTCCTATTTGGTGAGTCAGGCCGTAGGTCAGGCTAAGTCGTCGAGTGACATCCCAGTCAGAACTTCCATCGCTCTGCACTACACTACCAAGATAAGTGAAGCTATCCAAGACCTCAATGTTCTCACTACAGACATGCAGAGACTGATCATCGACATCCAACAAGCCCCCAAATTCATGGACCTTGGTCTTGGTCCAGTTGACTGAATCTCGCCTCGAGAGCTATTTCCAGGAAATAGCCCAGTCGAAAGCTTTCTTGAGATCAACATAAGCTGCAAGCATACCTTGTTGAAACTCAAGTTGGCGTTCCACAAGGACACGAAATGCTAAGACACAGTCTACAATTGACTTCTTGGGTGTAAAACCAGACTCCTCAGGAGTCTGTGCTCATAAAAGTTGGTCGCGCACTCGCGCCAAGAGAGAGGACCTTTGGTTCTCATCACACGAGAACAAATCTGATTATATAAATATTGTCAGGGAAGGCCCGATTGTCATAGTCGGAAAATTAACCGGAAATACTGTAAATAAACTTAGTTTCTATGGAACCTCTTATTAATATAAACTTCTGTGCCAGTAGCCCACATCACACATTTTGGACCACGACGCCAGAGCCAAATGTCCGTCCACATGGCATTCATATTAATTAAACTCTCAATGACAACATAAAATGTTCCAGGTCCTCACACACAGTTTCATTTCCATTCTCTTGTGGATGGATCAGTCAGACTCGTAAATATAACATAAAACAGATGTTTACTCTTCACCAATGATCAAAACACCCGCCAGTACCTCAGCGATCTCCCCAGGAGAACAAAAGAAATAAAGACGGCGTGAGAAACGCAGTACTTTATTGCATTTACAATTTATTGTTCGTGATGCAAAAAACAGTTTTACGACTCTAGAAACTGTCTCTAATTTCATTCGCAACATTTCTCTGGGCCGGTCGCGGCAGCAACGCTGCCAATGTTCCTAAGCTGTGCCAAAGGCTCGACTCACCCCTATTCCTAAGAATCGTGCTTCAGTTGACGAATTTTATTTATTTTTTAATATATTAAATTATGAACCACTGTTTTAAACAGTATATACAAGTTCTTCGTGATCAACATCTTAAAATTTAAAATAAAACGATTTAGAACTAAATACAAAGAAAACGATTTTAAAGTATGATGGATTTTCAGTGTCTCCAGTGTTCTGAAAATGGAATGTCACTTTTTCCAATGATCTGGAAGCATGATATCATTGTTTCCAGTGTTCAGAAGCGGATGTCAGTGTTTCCAGTATACTAGAAATGGAATGTCAGTGTTTCCAGTGTTCTGAAAGCGAAAGTTAGTGGTTTCCAGTGCTCGGGGT
>NW_023653733.1:0-4825 GCF_015228065.2 Penaeus monodon
GGGGGGGAAGGGGGTTAAAATTTTTTAAAAGGGTTTTTGCTTGGGATTTTTTACTTTTATCTTTTTATTTATTATCAGTATTGTTTTTATTCCCATATACACTACTTTTTTTTTGGCCCTGTCGATTCTAAATTGGCGTCACAGCTGATACTTAAGTGTTTTCATTTTGTATGCCTTGGAGGAGTCGTGGTAGGGTCCCCATTTCCCTTTTCCCGGAGAGTCCCGGTGTCACCTTTAAAGGGGAAACCCCTCTCTTTTTACCCAGGCTTGGGACCGACACTGATTGGGGGGGTTTGCCCCCCCATGGCAGGTAGGCAACGGGTGAATTCCTTGCCCAAGGGAACAATGCCCCGCCCCGGTGACTCGAACCCTCGAATCAGTTTGCCGTCGTGCCAGTTTTGAGCCGAGCCAAACCCAAATGGGCCCACCGGGGCCCTCTACTATACTACTATCCCACGGGATACTTTTATACTACACTTTTATTTTTAAAATTTTTTGAGAATACATTATAATATAAATATATATATATATATATATATATGTTTTAATTATAATATATCATTATTATTTATACTTTATCTAATTTTTTATCAGGTTTTGATAACTTTTATTTTTTTTATCAGTAAATAATTAAGTTTTATCTTTATTTTACTATTTTTTTCCTAATGTAGTTAATACTTTTATTTTTTTGCTTATTACCAATATTACAGCGATTATGTATCAAATTACGGCTATCCTTCTTACTATTATAATTTTTCAAAAAAATATTATAAAAAATTTTTATTCTACATTTTCCTGATTGTATTATTACAATTTTCAACATCATCTTTTTATACTTCACTATATTTTCTTATTTTTGTTTAAATTATTTTCATTTTTATTATTATTTTTTCTTATCACTACTTTTTTACTATTTTTATTTTTTTTTTATTATCTTTTTATTTTTATTTTTTTATTATTATAATTATATTATTATATTTTTATTTTAAAATTTATTATATTATTTTTATTATTTTATTATTTTATTTATTATTATCATTATTATATTATTATTTTTTTATTATTTTTATTTTTATTATATTATTATTATTTTTCATTTTATTATTATAATTATCATCATCATTATTTTCATTATTATTATTATAAATAATAATAATAATAATAATAATAATAATAATATAATAATAATAAAAATAATAATTATATTATTTATTATTCATTATTATTTTTTTTTTTTTATTTTACAATTTTTTATTTTTATTATTATTTTTAGTAAAAATAATAAATTATCAGTAATGAAATAATAATAACCATTATAATTTTTATTTTATTTTTATTATTTATAATTTTTATTATTATTTAATTACTATTTTATCATTGTTTTTTGTTTTTTATTATTATTTTTTTATATTATTAAAAAATTTTCTATTTTATTTTCATTATTATTATACTAAATTATTCTATTACTAAAACAATATTATTTTATTTTTGTTATTAAAAAGATAAAAATAAAATTTTCATTACTATTATCATCATCTTCATAACATCATCATCAAATCATTTTATGATCTTGATTTTTCATTATGTTATTTTATATTATTATTATATTATTTTTATTTTATTATTTTTATTATTATTATTGTTTATCATTTAAAATTATTATTATTTTATTATTATTATATCAATCATCACATCTCATCATCATCATCATCAATCATCATCATCATCATCACATCATCATCATCATTATTTTTTATTTTCTTTATTTCTTTATATTATTATTATTTATTATTTTGATGTTTATTTTTATTATTATATTATTATTATTATTATATTATTTTTATTATCATTATTTTATTATTATATTATTATTATTATTATTTTATTTTTAAATTTTATTATTTTATCATTATTATTATTTTTATCTTTATTCTTTTATTTTTGTATCTTATTATAAACCTCATATTATAAATTTTTATTTTTTATTTTTTAAACTTTATCATTATTATTTTATTATCATTTTAATGATAAAAATAATAATAAAAAAAAAAATAGTAATGATAATAAATGATAAAAATAATAAAATAATAATAATAATAATAAAAAAAAAAATAATAATAATTATAATAAAAATAAATTTAATAATAATAATAATAAATAATATTTTAAAAATAAAAAATTGTAGTAAAAATAATAATAAAGTATAGTAGTATAGTAGTAGAGTAAAAATAATAAAAATATAATAATAATAAAATAATAATAATAAAAATAAAAATAATAAAAAACAATAAAGATAAAATAAAATTTTTATTATAAAAATTTTTTAAATAAAAAAAAATAATAAAAATAATTATTATTTTTATTATTGTTTTTTTATTATATTATTAATTTTTTTATTTTATTTTTATTATTATGTATTATTTTTATCATTTTTATTATTTTATTATTAACATATTTGATATTATCATTTTATCATTTAATAATAATAATTATCACACACATCATCAATCTTGAATATCATTAGTTATTTTTATTATCATCATATGTCATTACTTTTTTTACTCTCATTTTTTTTATCTTTTTGTTTTATTATTTTTATATTATTTTTTTTGTTATTATTTTTATTTTTATTATTATTTCACAATAAAAATAAAATTAAAGTAAAAATAAAAATAATAAAAATAATAAAAATTATTATATTATTATTTCACCATCATTATCCTTTTATCATTATTATATTTTTGTTTTCATTGTTGTTATTTTATCATTTTATTATTTTTATCATTTATTATTATTTTTTTATTTTTTTTTTCATTTTTATTATTATTTTTTATTATCATTTCTACAACAAAATCCTATTTTATTATTATTATTATTATTATTATTTTTATCTTATTTTATCATTTATTACCTTTCCCTTATTTTAGGGTTTTTATTTTAAATTTTATTATATTTTATTATCTCATTATTTTATTTAATATTATTACTTACTACTGTTATTACTTCTACTATTATTTTTTTTCTTCTTCTTCTCTTCTTTTCTTTTATTATTTTATTTTTATTCTCTACTATTTTTATTTTAGACATTTCTAAATTAAATTATTATTTTTATTTATTTTTATTATTATTTTATTATTTAAAATTTTATTATCACTATATAATTATTTCATTAATTTTTATTATATTTTTATTATTGTTATTATTTTTATTATTATTATTTTATACATTTATTATTTTTTTCATAATTTTTTTATCATTTTATCATTATTTTATGTATTTTTATCAATATTTAAATTATTATTATTATTATTACTATTAAGATCATTGATATTATTATTTTTATTATTAATTTTTATTTTTATTATTTTATTTTTATTTATTTATTTCTCATTTTTATCATCACTTTTATAATTTTCATTATCATTATTTAAAAGCTTTATCATTTTTTTTTATTACATTATAATGATGAAATAATAATAATAATAATAAAATTATTATTATTTTTATTATATTAATTATAAATAAAAAAAGATAATCTGATAATAATAATTAAATAAAATAATAATAATAGTAAAAATAATAAGTATAATAATAAAATAGTAAAAAATTTTAATTAGTAGTGTAGTAATATAATGTAATTAAAAAAAAATAAAATAATTTAAAAATTAATAATATAAAATAAAATACCCAAATTTTATTTTTTTATTTTTTTATTATTTTTATATATTAAAATTAATGATAATAAAAAAATAATAATAGAATAATAATAAAAATTAAAAATTTAAATTTATATTTTTGTTTTTATTTTTTAATTTTTTATTATTATTATTATTTTTTTTTATGCACATATATTGATATTTCTTTCCATTTTTTTAATAATAAAAATTATAATCACTTTCATCACCATGTGGGAAAATCATTATGTTATTAATTATCATCATTTTTTTCATTTTTTTTATTACCTCACTATTTTTTTTTTTTATAATTATGATTTTTAATTTTTTAATCATTATATTATAATTATTTTTTTTCATAATAATAATAATAAAAAATAAAAAATAATAATAATAAAATAATAATAATAAAATAATAACAATAAAAAATAAAAATGAAATAAAAAAATGATAAAATAAAATGATAAAAATAATAATTTTTTTTTTTTTATTAAATTTTTATTAATTTTTATTGTTATAATTTTCATTATTTTTGTCAATTTTTTTATTATATTATTATTATTATTATTTTTCTTACCATTTTTTTTGTTTTTATTTTTATTATTAGTAGTTAGTATTACTATTACATTATTATTTTATCTCTATCAACTATATATCTATATACTACTACTATACTTTATTTTTATCATTATTTTTGTGATTATTATTTTTTTATTTTTATTTTTATTATTATTATTATTATTTGTACTACAATATTATTTTTTTATTATTATTATAGTAGTAGTTAAAGGGAGTTATCATTCTATTAATTATTATTATTATTATTATTTATTATTTATTTATTTTTATCATATTATTATTGTTATTTTATTTATTGATATTATTTTTATTTTAATAATTATTATATTTTTATAATTTTTAATTATTTTTTATAATAAATAAAATTAATTTAAAAATAAATAAAATAATGATAATAAAATAATAATATTTTATATTAAAACTTAACATTTAAATTTTTAATTTTTTTTTATTTTTTTTTTTTTTTCTGTTCTTTTTTTTCTTTTTATATTAATACATTAATAATATTATTTTAATTATTTTATTATTTTTATTTCAATTATTATTTTTATTTTTTATATTATTTTTTGGGT
>NW_023653734.1:0-4825 GCF_015228065.2 Penaeus monodon
TCCGTTGAAGGCGACCCATCTGCCTTTTACGTTAATTGGGTGCTGAGGCATTCTCACTGTGTCGCATGAATATTCAAAGGAGGATGATCGCTTCCCGGGCGAGTCGACAATGGTGTCCACGGGCCCTTGTCTGCTATTGATAAAGAGCCCAGTGATAGGTAAATAAAGCTAAAATTACCTGAAGGGGATTGAAAACTTTTAAACTTTTGGTATCAACCTAACAGCAATAGCTAAGAGAGTAAGGCATTTTTCCGTCCTCAAACCCCCTATGGAAGCCTGGTTGCGTTCTCCAGTACCACCAGGGATCGAATTATGTGGAGGACACTTCCTTACCGCCGAACTTGCCTAGGCGAAGGACGGTAATTCAATGCCCAACCCCTCCAGCGAATACGGGAGTTCACGAAAAACTCCGGCAGGTTTAGGAAAGTCCATTAGGGGAAAAGTTTAAATAAAAGAAAATTTGCGCCCAAAGGACGCCCCAGACTACTGGGTCCTCCTACCCAGGGGTAAACACCCACCAGTGTAGAAGAGAGCTGCGGGTCTGAGGTGGGTGCTGACTACGCCTACTGTACCTCGTGTCCCCTTTGCAAACAAGAGCCTTAAAGTGCAGGCAAAGCACTAGAAAGTGCAAAAAGGAGTCTGTAATTATAGGTTTTATTTTATTTCAAACTGCTTTATCGAACTCAAAAAGCAATAATTTTCAAGCGGACGGTACTCTTGTGGCACAAGACGTTTTTTTTTTGTTGTTTGCGTTTTATACAAGGTGTTCGCTCATCAAAATCTGAAACACGAGTCGCGTTTATTTTATAAAAGTCAGGCATATATTTTAACAAGAGGATCCAGAAAAGGAATAACCAATCACAAGCGGCCCACCCCCGCGTGATCAAGGGGGTGGCTTGCCTGGCGAATGGCGAGCACCCGTCTGCTGGGTTTTGAGCATAGCTGTGGCTCCCCTGGGAATGGCGAGCGCCACTCGCGTGAGTGATCAACGCTTGTAACTGCGGGGTCGAGCAAACTAGCGACCACGGTTACAATATTCACACCTCTTTGGAACCACCTAACTAGTAGTTGCTCAAATTGAAACAAGCAAACTTGTATTTTCTTAATAGACTGTTAGAATATGGGTGTGACTGCTCAGAGAAACACCATAACTTAAGAATAATAACAGCAAAACTTTGATTAATTTTAGCACAAGATAAAGGACATTCAGATTAACCAAAACGCATTAACATATTGTTTTGCTAATTATCACTATTGACTTCGTACTTCCATAAACCCTGCAAGCACACACATACAAAATGATAAAGCATCTATATATTCATTGTAGCCCATTCAGAAAATGTTAAATAATAAAGAATATGAAGTAGCATGTTTTCTGTTTATTTAATCAGTGTTTAGTGACAAAAAGAAGAAAACCTAGTCACTTCATTAGTTCGATCAGCCACCAGTAATGGTGTAGCCACGGCCCACGAGAAACATTTTCAAAGATTTTTAATGGATTTTGTTGCCATACATAGATGCTTAAAGAATGGAGCGTTTTCATATTTCAAGAAATATGCAGATATAACTGAATATTGTGTTGAAAGAAGGGGAAATGCTGCCTTACATCCATATGTGTTGCCATTTCGATAAACATACAATTCCAGGAAACCGCATTCGAGAACGGCGTGGATATTGTTCCAGCACCGGATCCCATAACATCTCGGCTATTCATCCGGCACGCATGCGCATTATCGACTTTGGCGCCATTCTGAAGGTTTAGCAGCAGTTCGTGGGGAAATGTATCGAGGATGGATCGTTTTAGAGTTGGAAACGAATTTGAAAGTTTTGCTGCGTACCAGATAGTCTATCAAATTTCAAGAAAGTACTTTCGCACAATTTTATGTGAAAGATTAAACAAACATACTCTCGCACTTGCGCAAATGCAATAACTTAACCATTTCACGCAAGATTTATTGCCGGATCTAGTGTCTGCTTAGATATTTTTCCGGCATTTTCCGCCTGTGCTGACGAGCTTTTTCCCCGGCAATACTATTCCAAAGCCCAGGGTCAATGCTACATTTTCACTTTAAATTTTCTTGAAGTATTTATTATAATCCTGAGCCATTCAGAGAAGACTCATAAATCGATTTTTTTCAAGGATAACGTCCTTTGGTTGAGACCCCCTCTTCATAACGTCCATGAATAACGTTTTTAAACGCCCTTATAAGACATTTTTTTTAGGCCATTTGAGATGTTATGCACTCTGCACTATTCTAAAAAAAAATTATATATGTTAGATTGAGTAACATAAGCTAACAAAGCAACAACTTTGGCCTATTTTAAAAAAATGTTTTCATAACCTCCACCCCCTAAATGTCCAAAGGACGTTTTCTGTGAAAAAATTGCCGGATGAATAGCCGAGATGTTATAGGATCCGGTGCCGAACAATATCCACGGCGTTCGAAAAAATATGCCACTATAGAGTCAACGATAATCAATACTACATGTTTTGTTATTATTTGTTTGAAGAAAAACGAAAGATCAAATGGCTTACGTAGTTTCCGAAAATTGATACTAATACTTATTGGTCATTTATATTCTACCAGTCACACTCTTTGTTACAAACAACTATAGATTTTCGCCTCATTTTGGATCCACGTGGAAAACAGCCACGTGGTCCACTGGTAAACTGAAATAGAATTATCCACATCCTGTAACAGAAATAGAATTAACCACATCTTATATTACACGAGACATGTCTAGTTATAATCGGGCCGCGCGGAGGTCACTGTTAGCTGCCCGGAGAGAGGGCGGAGCTGACCTTAGCGCAGTGGTAGCTTAGCACGAACTCACGGTCAAACGAGGTCAGATATAAAATGTGACCTCCGCCCTCGCTGAGCGGGTTCTTATTTGGAACATTTGGATCCACGTGGAAAACAGCCACGTGGTCCACTGGTAACTGAAATAGAATTATCCACATCCTGTAACAGAAATAGAATTATCCACATCTTATATATATGTTAGATTGAGTAACATAAGCTAACAAAAGCAACAAAAAAAAAAAAAAAATGTTTTCATAACATTCTATAACTTCCAACTTCAAAAACCTCCACCCCCTAAATGTCCAAAGGACGTTTTCTGTGAAAAAAATGATTGCCGGATGAATAGCCGAGATGTTATGGGATCCGGTGCCGGGACATTATCCACGGCGTTCGAAAAAAAAATCCCACTATAGAGGCAACGATAATTAATACTACATGTTTTGTTATCATTTGTTTGAAGAAAACGAAAGATCAAATGGCTTAAGTAGTTTCCAAAAATTGATACTTATATACTTATTGGTTATCTATATTATACCAATCACACTCTTTGTTACAAACAACCTGAGGTTTCCACCTCATTCATAAAAATACTATTTACGAAGTGGTGCCAGATGTACAAAAGTGGGACCCAGCAAGTGTACTGAAATATAATTCGGCAATTGTACACACACACACACATATATATATATATATGTGTGTGTGTGTGTTGTGTGTTGTGTATGCATACATATATTATACACAGGGGAGAGCGGTGATGATTCGGACAGGTGGATGGTTCGGACAGAGCATTTCCTGAAAAACCTATGGGACCCACAGTCCCGGGAAATCGCAGGAAATTGCGAGATATTGTTTACTAGACTCACACATTGTTCGAAGCGTTGGCGTGCATACTTGTTTTCGGAGGTCAGTTTATGTGTTTTATGCAATTCTCATGTATTTATGGAGTTATTATCATATGTGGTACTGCCGTGATATACAGGTGTTAGGAAACTCAATATTGTGGGCAAATCTGTGTTGTATGGCGAAGATATTGCAGTGTATACGTGATCGAAAATTTGGTCAATATTTCGAAAAAGGTAGGGGGTTACTTTCCAAACAATTTTGATATTTTTCTGTATGAAATCCATTGCTTTCAACGATTCTAGGCGTTGTTCCTTGTGCAAATGATTCGTTGAGGAGATATGATCACCATCTCCATCGACAATCTTGATTTGATTACCCCGATAGCAGGGGAGAGCATGAAGTATCAGGGAAATTATGTGGTAAAACAGGCTGAAATAGAATGAATACAGAACAAAAAAAGCGTAAAAAACACTATGAAAAGTAATGAAAATCACATTGTGAAACTCTACGGACATGCCCGCCATCTTTGAAAGCCTACAGACCGACAGTTGTAAGCCTAGTAACACCAAAGCAGGACGTCATCAGGATTTCTCCAGTGTTCTGGACGATTTTACGGGGATAAACCCCCTCAACTGGGTTGTCCTTATACTCAGAGTGTGCGTGGTGTGTGTGTGTGTACATACACCAAAGTGTGCGTGGTGTGTGTGTGTGTGTACATACACCAAATTGTGTCGGATATTATGGTCAGGGACTCTAGTGCTTAGTAAAAATTAGAATACTGAGTGTGATGCTAAGGTAACAGGGTGCTGTACCAACGACCGTTGGCGAGACCTGGTGAATGTATGTGTGACAGCACTTGACCTGGCGCTCGCACCCCCCCGCGCCCGACCGCAGGGAATTAATCACCCAAGAAGCGGACGGGACAACCACCCCCTCACTGTCCTACCATGGATGAGGGTGGGGACGCGCTCGATGCCCCCCCAGTGCCAGTGCCAACTACCACCCCCTCAACCGTCCACCCTATGGGAGGGATTGATTCCACCGAACATAGGGTTGTGAATGATGTGGATTCGACTGCCGACCCTGATGCTGATAACGAGGGATTCCAACTCGTTCAGACCAAAGGAAAAAGTGAAAACCATGCCGAATAACACCAGCAACCTGACAAGAAAGCAAAG
>NW_023653735.1:2500-4824 GCF_015228065.2 Penaeus monodon
TCTCCAGAAACACAATGACTGTAAAAGGAGAAATAATGAATGTGAAGATAGACAGAGAGGTGGAAAACAAAAATCTCATTTCAGAAAGATAAACAACTATGGCGAGTTTGTTATATTTGGTAAGCAGAGGCACCTGGTGGCTTCCATTAATAAATAGTAGCCATTATGGAAAACTTTAACTGGCCCCTGACTTTGCTTATTTTACATGACCAAAAATGCTTGTTTGGTCAACTATATTTTCTAATATCCACTATATCATAGTGAAAGGGGATACAATTAAATATACAGAATCATTAATGATGGCAATCTGCCGTCCCTGATTTTCTCTTCTTAGATATGTACAGCTTTAGCATTATGAAACACAGGATAGCTTGATGTCTGAGTGACAATACTGATAACATAAAACATCTACAGCCAGATGGCTGATGTGAAAAGGGTAAAACCAATGTTGTGCTTCTTTTTATTGCAGAATCTCAAGTAGAAGTATAAAAGCATGTACTGTACATACACTTCCTTCTTGTTCTCATTTCAACTCCAAAGAAAGTATGTCCAAAACATTATAGAAAGGCTAAGAATTGTACACTATTACCTGCATAATAAAATAGGCAATTCAAGATCAGAAATTGCAGAGCAAATTCCATTCCTTAGCATTAATTCAATGATAAAACTATAAAAATATACAAGTCATTTATTTACTAAAAAAAACAATCAGAATAACAGTTCAGAAATTTCACATGCAAAAATATCCGTACCATTCATAGCAAAGGTAAACAATGGACAAACTCCATCTTCAGTAGATAATTCCATGTGGTCTTCTCTGATAACAACTTTCTGCATGAAGATCAAGGGATAAATTACACAAGAGAATCATATGATATATAAATACTTTAATACAATAATAGGAAAAAAAGGAAATCTCCTTCCCTCAGAGATACTACACTCACTTATTGAAGAATAACATTAAATACTTCAAACAAATAAAAGACATCTCACTATGTATGCATGACTAAGTAATAAAGGTGAGTAAATACAAAATGCACATCCTTACCTCAGACTTCTGCTTTCCATTCTTCCCTAAAGGTGGAAACACTCTTGCATGTCGACTTACTTCTGATGTCGAGTGGACTGTGGTGATCTTTAAGGTAACTCAAGCGATCGCAACTTACGTGCCAAGCGGTCAAAGGCCTGGATGGCTAGGGTAGTTGCTTCTTCCCCTGTTCCATATCTAAGGCAAAGGATAAAAGGATAAATAATCAACTCAAAGAAGGTTAACATGTATAAGAACATTTCTTTCTCTTCTAATTCAAAACAATATATCTAAAATCTTTCTTCCTTCCATGAGCATGCATTGACCGTGTAATAAATCAATCTCTTTCTCTTTATAAGCATTACACCTATTCATAACCAATTAAAATCTATACTCACTCTTGCTTCATGGAACTTTCAGGCATGTGCAAAAGATTTTCCATTTGACCAGCTACATACAGAACTTTCTTCCTCGGAATCCCGTAATGAAGTTGGAGCACCTGCCTGACCACATCCCCTGGAATGAGCCGCCGTTGCCCAGTCGCTACCTTGGGATCAGCCCACAGAATGGCCTCATGGAAACTACCATCCTGGAACCTCCTCAGTGTGCTCTTCTTGCCCCAGAAATCTTGGAATTCCTTAACTTCAGAGAGTCTGCAGATGGGCCCTAGGATGTGGATTTTAATTATTATCTTTAGTTGCATAAATGAAGAGGGGAAGAAGAAGAAAAAATATATAGAGATCTATTCAGATATATATATATATATTTTTTTTTGCATATGTGAGCACGTGCACTGATTTAAATAGATTTAGGTAAATGGAATCTAGATATGATGAAGTTCCTTGGGCAAGGAACTTCACCTCGATTGCCTATTTAGCCACTGGGTGGGCAAGCCAGCCTAAGTCAGTGCTGCTACCAAGCCCAGATAAGTAGAGAGAATGATTAACTAAAAGGTAACACCAAGCACTCACAGTGGAAAAGAACTGGGGACCCTACCACGTACTCACTCCAAGATCATCACAACATGAAAACTACAATTAAGTATCATGCTGTGAACACGGTGGCTCAAACATGAACCTACCATTAAAAAAAAAAAAAACATTTATATGTATATGAATATGAATATGTATATATATATATGTATATATATGTACATATATATACATATATATACTTATATATATATAATATATATATATATATATATATATATATATATATATATAATATATATGTCATATATAATATATATATATCTTCTTTTACGGTAGGTTCATGTCTGATCCGGGGCCGTGTC
>NW_023653737.1:0-4823 GCF_015228065.2 Penaeus monodon
CTTTTCATTTGAGTTTTATAGATCCCTGTAAATGTTTTCCACTACTCTAATGATTTCATTCTTGTTATATTTTCACCCTCCGTCTGGTGTCTGTTTGCAAACTTTTGATTTCTCCTACTCTGAGTCTCCTTTTTGCTGTTTTCATGTTGGTACCTGAGATCACTGTTTCCTTTTTATTTGAGTATTAAATTTTCGTACATCTCTCCTCTTTCTATTTATAGTCTTTGTTAGTTCAGCTATTTTCTATTTTGTCCCTGTTTGACGATACTTTCATGACCATAGGGTTTTTTGCATAAGCTGTTTAATTTCTACCGAGAGCTTGCTGGAGCTTCGCTTGAAGTTCTTCCCGCCTACATCAGTGCAGTTTTCCTTTATTATGTCACTGAACTGTTGTTGATTTGGTCAACGTTACATACACACACACAGATATAAAATATTTTATATATTTTAATTTATATATATATTTTATTTTATATATATATATATATAATATATATATATATATATATATATATTATATATATATGTGTTGTGTGTGTGTGTTGGGTGGGGTATATATTACGTATATATATTATATATAATATGATATTATATATATATATATATTATATTTTATATATATATATTATAGTATGAATATATATATATAATATATATATGTGTGTGTGTGTGTGTGTGTGTGTGTATGTGTGTGGGGTGTTTTGTTTTTGTGGGGGTGTGTGTGTGTGTGTGTGTGTGCGTGTGGGTGTGTGTGTGTGTGTGTGTGTGGGGTGTGTGTGTGTGTGTGTGTGGGGTGTATGTGTATACATACACATATATGTGTACACATATGTACTATATATTTTTAAAATATATATATATATTTTATATATATATATATATATATTATATGTAGGGTATGCATATACATACATTCATATATACACTAAAAATATATACATTACATATGTATACATATTCCAACCCTCGTGGTCCCGATTTCAATTCCCCGCCACGGCAGAAATAAAACGCAGGTGCCGTGGGGGAAGTCACCAACAAGTGTTAGCGCGCCGAATCGCGGTTGATTAGGAATGGCATCCAATCAGGTAAGGGTGGGACTGCCAAATAAAACCTCTCAATAATAAATTTAGAGAGGCCTAGATCATAGACCCAAATTGAAAATAAATGGTTGTTGAAAAAACAGTATATATATATATATATATTTTAAAATATATATATATATATATATATATATATATACATATACATATATATGCACATATTTCTGTTTGTATGTGCATACGAGTGTGTGCTTGCTTCCCAAAATAAGCTTTGATGCGCAATTTCACAAATAACCTTGGTCTAAAAACCCGCCTCATATATTATTAAGCAACACAACCTTTTGAACTCGTGATATAGAATCGAAAATTTTTATCATCATGCATGTTTTTTAAATAATTTTGTTTGGCCATTTCTACAGATAGCACAAGTATTTTTTTGGATAAAAGGACATTAGTTTTTTTGAAGGCACAAGGTTCCTCTTTTTTATTCATTTATTAGTTTATATTTTAATTATTCTTTTTTACTGATAGAAATGATCGTATCTTATAGGATTTAAAACCTTAGCGTCTGTGTGGGAGTAGATAGTAAGGAAAAACTCAGCATAGTGAAAGAAATTCAGTATTAAACAAAGTAAAAAGGGGAAAGAAGAAATATCAGCATAGAGAAAAATAAAAGAGAAAGAGAAAGAAAAACAGAAATAGTATTAAAAAAGCGAAAGAAGGAAAAGATAGTCAGCAGTGAAAGAATGTCGGGCCAGAAAAAGACAAGGTAAAGATAAAAATATAGTGGGTATAGAGAAAAAAAAAGTGTAAACAAGAAAATCAGTGTACATTAAAGAAGAGGAGAAAGAGAGAGAGAAAAAAAGTATAGAATAAGAATGTCACTGTAAAAAAGCAAGAGAAAAATAAAAGTCAGTACAGAGAAAAAGTCAAATACAGGAAGGGCATTCCTAGCTTTTCAACCGTTGCCGTATTATTACTTGCGATTCGACTAAAGCAGGCGTCGGTACTTTCTAAATCTCATCGCCTTCTTCGAGTCGACGCTTTTATATTATTTAATTAATATAGAATCAAGAGAAAAAAAGTGAAATGCCTTTTATAATGGAAGGCCCATTTACGAATTTAATGTAATTGACTAGTGTAGCGGTTTCATATAACATCACATATTTCAGTTTAATAAAAATCAATCTTGACATTATCAAAATGCCCGCTCATCAAACTTGTCAGTTTCAAAGAAATCGTCACCAAACTTGTTAATGACAATATCATCCTCACATTTTGTACACCCGTCGCCAAGTGATCATTGCTTCCATGAAGGGAAAAAACACCTTCAGGTTTCTGATTGATTTGATTTTGGTTATCGCCCTGACACCTCATCGATTGTGCACGACCCTTTCAAAAGTTTTTGTGATGCTTCCATCGCCATAAAGTTTTGTAATAATTCTCTTCATTCCGAAAATAAATTGATCCTTTGTAACGCTTGACTGATTGCGATGATCAAAACGCCGACACAGTGACGTTTTCAAAAACTCGATTCAACGTACCAGCGATTCCGATCGAACGCCAACAATCAAATCCATTTCCCCAAGAGTCGGAGGCATGGAATCGCGTTTGTCACATGCTTCCGATTCTCAGCCATGCGCCCAGATCGTGTCCGTGTCGCGAGAACTGTTTCGCTTACAAACTGTGACAGACTTCGCTTGACCGTGCTTTTCTCGCCTTTAAATTTCTCTTTGTTTTTTATGTGTTGCGTATTTTCTAATCTTCCTTTTTCAAAAACATAGATAATATAGTTGGATAAGTCACGTAATTTGTTTAAAATTTTTTTTGAGTTCTTTTCATGTTGTAAAATTATGTTAAATTTTTTTCACAATGCCACCAGTGAAAAAGAGATATGCTATGTGGATAAAACCCCACACGGGGCCCTTTTAGACCTCATACATTTTATACATAAAATATTAACACCACACACACCCCACACATATATATATATATATTTTATAATATATTATAATTTATATTTTAATATTTTATATATATAAAATTTTAAAATTTTTATATTATATATATATTTTTTTTTTTTTTTTTTTTTTTTTTTTTTTCACAGACAAAAACCAAATATGAAGCCAAATTTTTTCGTCATATTAAATTTCCGGATTATTCATAATGCTTGCGATGGGGTGCGGACCCCGGGTGGCGGGCGGAAAATTTCCCCCCCAGAGGTTGTTGCTGACCGTCCTGCATTTTATCGCCGAAAGGTCCTCGGAGTGCGTCGCAAGGGGTCAGGTGACATGTGTGTGCGTGTGTTTGTGTGTGTGTGTGGGTTTGGTGTGTGTTGGGTTGTGCGTGTGTTTTGGGGGTGTGTGTGTTGTTGTGTGTGTGTGTTTGTGTGTGTGTGTGTGTGTTCATATTCACACCTGCTCAGGAAAACCAAAACCCCTCTGCAGAAAAAAAACTGGGAATACGGACCCAACCGCAGTAATCTCCGGGTCGTGACGCCCCTTTTTTGGGGTGACGTGATAAAGCCCGATCTGCGCACCGAGAGTCTAAGGCGAGCTATATTATAATAATAAAATTATTTTATATTATATTATAAATAATAAAATATATATATTTTAATATATTATTATATTTTGTTTATATCGCATTATTTTAAAATTTATATAATATATATATTATATAATTTTTATATATAAAATATATATATATATATAATTGTGTGTGTGTGTATATATTATATTGTATCATTATATAATATATATTTATAATAATATTTTTAATTTTGTGTTGTGTTGTGGTGTTGTGTGTGTGTACTTTACGTGTATTTAAAAATTATATTTTAAAATATATTATATAAAAAATTTTAATATATATATTATATCATATATAAATTATATATTAATATTAATTACCTGTGGTGTGTGTGTGGGGTGTTGTTACCTTTACGTTATAAATATATTAATATTATATTATATATATATATTTATATTTATATATATATATAACCGGGGTTTGTGTGTGTGTGTGTTGTGTGTGTGTATCCTTTACGTGTATAATAAATATATATATTATTATATATAAATTTTTAAATATATAATATATATAAAATATATATTAATCTATTTGTGTGTTGTTGGTGTGGGGGAGTGTTGTGTGTATGTGTGGTGTGTTGTGTATTGTATATTATTTATATATATTAATAATTATATATAATATTTGTGGTGTGTGTGTGTGTGTGTGTGTGGTGTGTGTGTGTGTGTGTGTGGTGTGTTGTGTGCACAACACTCGCACACAGCCACACACATAAAACCAATAAATCTTATTATGTTATATTATATTTTTTTTTTTTAAGGAAACAAAACGAAAAAATACTAAGTCTGGGATCCAAGAAAGGGGATCCGGAAAGGGCAGGGTACGTCTGCCCCCACCGATTCGTCTTCGCTTTTTGGGAATTGGCCTCACCCTCCCCCCTCGTCTTTGCGGGCGCGCTTTCCCCAAGGCTCTGGGATGGATGGGCTCCTGCTGCTCCCGGGCACTGGTGCTCCCGGGGAAACGCCCACGAGGTGGGGTGCCTCGGACCCATCGTGTCCTTGGCCTCCCAAAAAAGCGCTGGAAATGGGTTTGTTCTTACGTCTCCTTTTTCGGGGCTGGGAACGTCCTGGCGGTCGTTTTCGCTTTTAAGGCGTTTTTCCGGGGCCCTCCCCTTCCCCACCCCCCCCGCACCTTTTTTTTTCGGGCCGGGGGGATTTCCTTTGGGCGGGGGGGGCCCCCCAACGGGGCCCC
>NW_023653738.1:0-4823 GCF_015228065.2 Penaeus monodon
GAAGAGACCCATGGGTTACCAAGGGTTTCCTTCGGTGAACTAAAATTTATTTGAAAACTTACGCTACCGCAGTGCTTTGTATGTCCCTTTAAATTCTATAGCTCACAAAGAAATGTGAAATTGTTGAAAAGAACTAAAAGTCTCTCCGTTTTCCCTGCAGCGGCTGCCGGCCACCTTCTGGAACCTGTCCATGCTGGAGCGCCCCGACGGTCGCAGAGTTCAGTGTCACGCAACCGCCTGGGATTTATATGATGATAAGGACTTCAGGTCGGTGAAAGGCAGTGGAATGAAAATTCCAAATAATAATAAATGTTTTAATATCTTGTAACATTTACGGGCTGGCCCTTTCGCAGGATCAGAATGTGTTCAGAGGTCAACTTCGAGAATCTTGAGACAATCCACCACGGCTCGGTCAAATCCAGTACTTCAGCAGTACGCTCTTTTGCCTCTGACCTACAGGTGGTCCCCTTTCTTGGTTTTATTTTTTTAAAACAGATTTTCATAGTATTTTCATAGTTCAAGCAACTTGACAACTTTAAAAAAGACCAGAATGTTTTTTCAGCAACAGAACCTGCAAGGCAAAATGGGGCCCTTTTTTCATTCTCTCCTTATGAATATCTGTGTATGTTTTAGTCTGAAAACCGAAAACCAGCAATGTTACTATGGGTAAAATATGGAAAAAATGGAAGATGAAAGTGCATTGATAGACAAACAGATATAGACGTACAGGTGGAAAGATAATTACTGATAAGCATTTTACCAAGTTCCTTTAATCCAAATAGGGAAACATTTTTTTTGAAAAGTAATTCTTTTTCAAATTATTGAAAATCGTGCATGGGCATCATTTATACATTTACTGCGCATCTTTGTCATTTGAAAATTAAGGGCAATTACGGCGAGGGTGAAGCCCCGCCCCTTTTGCACGGGCGCAGGTCGAGCTCTTGGCCGCGCAGCCTGACAGTCTGCCTTTGGACAGAGACGGCGCCAACGACGGCTTCCACGAGGCCATCGGGGAACTGATGTCCATGTCCATGTCGACGCCAAAGCATCTCGCGGAGTTTGGGTCTGCTGCAGGAGGCCCCGAGAGCAAAGGGTAAGGACGTGCTTTCTCACGCCGTTGGGGGGAAAGGGTTTCGCCAGCTAATGTCCCAAAACGAAATAAAAAATTTTATGATATTGAATTCCTAAAAGTCTAGAGCTCAATGTCGATCTTTTGTGAATAGGGTGACTGCAGTATCCTTCCCCAACATGTCAATTAATGGGTCATGAATCACCAACTGCTCTCGACCCCGAAGCACTCATAGTAAAGCATAATAAATCTCGGACTCGCCGACAGAGCTGAGCATCAATTTCCCTGATGCGGACGGCGCTGAAGAGCGTCACCACGCTGTGCCCTTCCCCCTGGTCAACGACCTCTGGCGGTGGAGGCTCTTCAGGGGCGAGTATGACACGGAAGAGGCGAACGAAGAGTTCTGGAAGCTTAAGTATGTTGGCAAGTTCTGTGGACGATTCGTTGATGTGATGGGGGGTAGCTAAGCAAGATCCTTAGTGAAATGAGTCTAAAAGAAGGTGTATGGTGATTATCAAATACTATGTTATTACAAGTCTAACGTAAATTAGGGAATTTCCCTAACTCCTGTGATCTAAAACATGTCACTGCTGGGCATCAAAAATCCAAGTCTTCAGAATGCAGGATTCTAGCCCCGCCCAACAGATTCCATACAAACTTAGCACACATAAATGAAAAATGACGAATAAATATTAGGGAGAAAATAAAACAGCTAATGAAATTAAGCTTGCAGGACTCGCTCTTGCTCTGTCGTGAACATTAGGCGGGAAGGCGAGATACTTGAGTGATTGTACTTTTCCCCCATCATTTTGCATCAAAATGTGGTAGAAAGATTGAAGAATATAATTTCAATTAATATTTTGAAAGTGAAATCAACAATGAAGTTGAAGTAAGGAAAAAGTTGGCTCTGCCCTTCCGCTTCTCTCTCGCTTTCTTTCGAGGACAACGCGTGTGAGACCGCCCCCCCCCTTTCCCCACAGAGAGCATACCTGGGCGTGGTTGCGCCGGTGCCCCGGACCAAAGGGCGACTTGGACCCGGTCCTCCATCTTCACATCGCCACAGGGTACGACATGATCCGCTACTTCACCCGCACTGTGCTGCGTTCCAGGTGCGTCTGGTCTCCCTTCTTCGCTGCAGATCTTTGTGAAAGAATCCCTGATATCCATTTGTATTCGTGGCCGTTCTGACGGCGCTCAGGGTTGCTGCTGCTTTCAGTTCTTCGAGACGGGTGTGCAGGCGGCGAACCAACAAGGGGCCGCTCCACACCTGCGACTTCTACGGTCGAAGGAGGCCGGGGACCTGCTCGCGTGAGTCACTGGTTGGCTGTTTTGGCTGCTGGGGGGATCGTAAATAGATAGACGGATAGATAGATAATAGACCGTACATGTGTGCTGTAAAGATAATCATGTTTATCAGTTTATATACATGTATCACGCATGTACTGATCATATAAATGCATTATTTATACTGTTATGTATGCACACATGCGCGCTTGTAGTTATACATTTGTATGAACAGTACATATGATTGATGAAGGAACTGTAAATTTTAGGATAATTTTTGCTTGAGTATATTATATATATTTTTTTTATCGAGACACCCCATAATTATATATATTTTTTTGTTGCTGATACCTCATATGAAACATGAAAAATAGATATTAATGGTTAGTGGTCGTTTTAAGCAAGATTTTGTTTTCATTGTATATACATCCGGGGTTCCCCAAATAGCTGAGCTCTGCCTCCGACTGAATTTTTCCGCCCGATCGGGGTCCCTCTTGTCGCTCGTTATTGCCACCTATGGGTTTAGATCTGCCAGGTCTGTCGGCGGTGGTGTATTCTCGGCTGCACGAGCGGAGGCCGGGCGTTGGTCCTCGTCGCGGGTCTCCTCGAGGACGCCGCCGGGCAGACTCAGGCGCTGCAAAAATACGACGGGAGTTCGTCGATGCGAAATCGTCTGGAGCGGGACGTCACGAGAATCTGCCCAAGTCGACTCGATTTCGCATCGACCGAAGTCCCGTCGCATCTTGTAGCGCCTGAAACCTGCCCGGCGGCGTCCTCGAAAGGGGGACCCCGACGAGGACCAGCGCTAAAGGGAGCGGGCGCCCGGGGAGGGCCAGCGAGATGCCCCTTGTGATTCGCCAGCTCCTCTCCGGCTGCCTTTCACTAGCACAGCGACACGTAGATGTCGCCCAAGGGGACATTGGGGGCCAGAACTGACGGCGGCTATTTTTACAGGTTATACAAAATAACTATACAGAATATGCAAATATGTAAATTGCTTGAGCGACCTTTTTTTAGGGATATTTTTTTGTTTCCCAGGAAAGTATTCGGTGATTTTTCAGTGCCTTTCCTCCGGCTCATGGCAGTCGCTCGTGTAATGTTTCACCTTCCTTTGCTCTCCACGTGCCCCGGGTTTCCCGGGCCGCAGGAGGATGCTGTCCCTGGGCTCGTCGCAGCCCTGGCAGGGGCGTGCTTGCAGGGGATGACTGGCGAGAGAAGGATGACGGCGCGGGCGCTGCTCGACTACTTCCACCCGCTGAAAGGAGTGCTGGAGGGGACAACGCCAGGGACGGCGACGGTGTCGGCTGGGGCGCCTCCTGGAGCAAAACGCAGGTGGGAGGGCAAGGGGGAGGGAGGGCCCGAGGGGTCACCCCACGAGGTCGAGAAAGGCAACTGTCGCCTTTTGTGTAGGCCTATTAGGATCACGTAGGGAGGGCAGTCAGACCGACTTAACAGGCCTTTAAAAAGGAAGAGTATGACGATGAAAATAGTGAAAAGGGTAATCGTAGCAAATTGATGATGCTTTTTATATTATTGATAACAGAGAGGATAATTCGAATGCTAACGGCGAGAATGATTACATAAATGTTAACAATAAGAACAATGATGAGAATCGTAGTTAGAGAGATGTAACAGAAGTAACAATGATGAAAATAACAAAGGGAAAAACATGACATTACATAATTGAGGATAACCTTCATGATGAAATGAAAATTATGATAACAATGTTATCAGCAACGCTAGAAACAGTAAATTAAAGAAACGATAAGGCTAAAATTGATTGGCCGCTATTATAATGAATTAGTAATGATAATAGCAAAAGCATTCATGATTATGTAGAGAATGAACCCAAAATCTGTAATTATTATAATACGGCGATGAAAGCGATAAACTGCAATTTTAATGATTTGTGACAGTAATAGTAAATATTATGATAAGTAACATCAATGACACAATGTGCTTTCGTCATTATATATAAATAGCAATGTTAGAATATTAGTAGTAAAAGATGGTCTTGAATTGCAGGTGGCGTCCGGAGCGCCCCGCGCGGCAACGCCCTCAGCCTTGGGCCATGCTGCTCCTGCCCCTTCTGTGGCGGCCGTAGGGGAGGCGGCCCCGGCGTCGAGGGCGCGTGGCGACTCCCGGCTCTGGCTGTACTTACGAGGGCCATTCATCAGGAAGTGGTCTGGTCTCACGGGTTGGGACCGGAAGCGCATTCTGCACTCCAATTTATAACTTCTTTTGAAACGTCCCAAACGAATTTTGATATTTGTACCTTTGTATTACAATCCATACTGAAGACTATTGTACCCCCCCGTCAGTATGGATTTAAATACTTCACTGAAACTCAGTTCAAATCTAATAGGTTTCTTTGACGCTGGGGTCGTGAGGTAGATGTGAGTAGTCAGCCTTTTTCTGGCGTGGTCCGGGCGATTCCTCTCCAGGCCCTCCGTTTGGGGAAAAAAGGAAA
>NW_023653739.1:2500-4823 GCF_015228065.2 Penaeus monodon
TGTGTGTGTGTGTGGTGTGTTTTCGCATATGCGCGGTATGTGTTATTCTGTGTGATGTTAAATCATATATACAAATATGTGTATTTTGAGACGGTCTTATTGTTTAAAAGAGGCAAGGCCTTGTGTTACGATAATTGTTTGAATCAATGATCGGAAAATCGTTTTACTTAAGATAGTGCTTGAAAAACTGTACCTTCCTCGTCTGTCCCTTGTGTTGGAATAAAGAAAAGGAACAAGAGAGGAACAAAAAAAAACTAAGGAAAATGAAATTAACAGGAACAAAACAATGATGATAATAAAGATAAAATAATAATAATAATAATAATAATAATAGTAATAATATAATAATAATAATAATAATAATAATAATAATAGTAATAATAATAATAATAATAATAATATAATAATAATAATAATAAAAAAAATAGAGAAAAAAAGAGAAAAAATTAACAAAAAGAGGGAAAAGGAAAGAATTTCCCGTAAAACCCAAAATGGAAAGGCAACGATGGTAATAAAAAACAAAAAGAAAAAAATCTAAAATGTGGGGAAGGAAAGATTTTTTCGTTAAACAAAAGAAAGTAAGGATAAGCAAGAGAGACACAGAGAATCTGAAAAAAAAAAAAAAAAAAAAAAAAATCTCACGAGGTTTGAAAATATATAAAACTTCGGGAGAGGAAACAACGGAAAGATATAAAATGAGAAAAAGAAATTAGTGTGGAGAAGAATACAAAGAGAGAGAGAGAGAGAGAGAAAAATGTTGTTGTGTGTGTGTGTGTGGTGTGTGTGTGTTTTGTGTGTGCTTTGCGCACGCGGTGATGAATGAGAATGAGGAAGGGAATGAGTGAGAGAGACAAAGAGATAGAGAGAGGAAAAGAGAAAAAACTTGAAAAAAAAACAGAATGCAAAGGATAAAAAAAAGAAGTGTAAGAGAGAGGGAGAGAAAAAAGGAAGAGAAAAGAGGAGGAGGAGGCGGTAAAGGACTCCGGGTGCTTTCAAAAGCCTTAGTGCAGGAGTTTCCGTTAGAGGGCCAAGTTTCTACCTCCAGTATGTAAAATTTTTCTCCCGGAAGACTATTGGTATGCATTACCTCGGTTCAGAGTTTGCCGACAGAGGAATAAGAGGAATAATTCTTAATTCATCAGAGATTTTTTTTTTTCCTGTTTTTTTTTTATTAGGGAGAGATGGACATAATATGGTCTTTCGTTTATTCATAAATATATTTTTTATTTCTTCTTTGTTTTTATTTTATTTATTTTTTTTTTTTAATTGGAGATTTTTAATTGTTGCTAGTGTATATTCCAAGAACATGTTGCTTTCTCTCTCTCTATTTCTCCTCTCTCTCTCTTTCTCCTCTCTCTCTCTTTCTCCTCTCTCTCTCTCTCTCTCTCTCTCTCTCTCTCTTTCTCTTTCATTCTTTTCATTTAGTATTTTCATGACTGTGTGCCCCGTAAAATTTTGTCCTATGGCACATACGAAAATGCATACAAGTCTTCTTAAGTCTGCGAACACATGTATTTTACCCATAAAATAAAGTTTTGATGAAGCTTTAAATTTTTGGATTTACATAGTTACTTTGGAAAGCACCCTAGCTGTTTATTGATGCTAAAAAATTTCACACTGCTTCTAAGTATAAACTCTAAAAATAGTATAAATAATTGAACCCTAAACGATGCTTTTAAGGACAATGTTTATCAATAATAATAATCATCATCATCATCACCATCATTATCATCATCATCATCATCATCATCATCATCATCATGATCACCATCATCACCTCATCATCATCATCATCATCATTATCATCATCATCAGTTGGGAATAATCATATTATTATTAATATCATTTTCATGATCAAATTCATTATCAATAAGCAGTAAATGTGACCCAAAATTCTTTATCAACTTTGTTACATAACAGCATCATCATTCAAACACAACCATAATCGTGACTCTCCCAACGCCATTATCATATTCATCATTTCAGCATCATCCTTATCACTTCCCCTTCCGCTGGCACGATCAGCATTACCATAACTAGTGGCAGATTCATGATGTATGGAAAGATGGGGAAAGAGGATGGATAATATGGAAAGCCATGAACCAAAGTTGAAAAATGTGGAGCATCCTACACTGGGAGTCTTCGCCAGTTTAAATACTTTTTTTAAACGTTTTCGAGTAAACCGGACAGTTTTATGTTACACGGTTTCAGTATGGAAAATGGTACACAATATACATCACGTTTATGGGAAATGATATGCAGACATAATTTGAGTCGGCTATTTAGTACCACTTTAGTATCTTTATGACATTGTTACCCAAAC
>NW_023653740.1:0-4822 GCF_015228065.2 Penaeus monodon
TGAAAACAAATAAGGAAAGACCATTTTGTGTTATCGTGCCTGCTCGCCACTTGGCGTTTCCTCTCCTGGTGTTCTGGGACGCTGTGGTGTTCGGTGCCTCTTGGAGCTGTTCAGTGTTCACGACCCTGTATATAACACGCCGTCGCCTAGCCTGCCTTGTGTGGTGGAAAGGAGAGACGAGGCGGCCGGCCTACAATATATAAAATGAAACATATATATATATTTAAACTAATGCACATCAACATATATATTTTTAATAATATAAAATTATATATAAAATATATATATATATATATAACATATACACATATATATTATATAAAATTGATTGCACATATATATTAACATCTCCATAGAATTATATCTATATGTGTTTACTTACACGCATATGTACATATGTACAAAACAGTATCGTAATGATGGTTCATATGTGTATATATATACATACATATAAGGCCTTTTTTGTAGCATCCCAAAAACCATAACACTTTAATATATTGTTCAAGTTGTATCATACGAACACGATGTCGAGTTTTGTACTGACATAAAAAGGGTTTTAGCGAAAAGGAGATTTTGTTGTTTATTTCACATGAATAATATCCGATAAGGTACCTTATTGCTTTATAATTTTTAATTACAAGGAAAAACATTGTTAAAAGCTTCAAATAAAATGAAAATAGTACCTGATTATGCTGCAATTTCTATTGATTATACACACTACTCATCGTTTTGGCAAGGCTGTGGAAAGTTTAAATGAATTTGTCTGATTCAGTCAAAAAAAAAAAAAAAAATAATTATATTATTAATGTTAAAATGGAAATTGCATAAGGTTTTGGATTTTATCGTAACTACCGTTAATGAGTGGCCAATTCCAATAATCACAGACATTTACGGGATTACTGAATGAAATACATCAACAAACCAAGATACACTGTAGTTTCTTGATATTTTTGAACTTATAAGGTTATACCATAAACAAAACAAAATTATTGGAAGATATTCTACCGAAGTCAATACCACTTTATATAAATCGGACACACTGGAAATTCTGACCATTCGTTCCAGCGCCGTCATAATTTACTTTAAAACTTTCACATATAGAGTGAAAATGTATTTGATACACAGCTAAAAAAAATAAATCGGACACATTGGAAATTCTGACCATTTTGTTCCAGCGACCGTCATAATTTTACTTAAAACTTTCACATATAGAATGAAAATGTATTTGGGTACACAGCTAAAAAGGCACAGAAACATTTTAAAGCACCTTGGCAATAAAGTATATCAAGAAACTTGTGATGCGATTCGTTATTAGTAAAAATATAAAACCTGTCAGAAACTATGTGAAATATATCTGAAATATCATGCTCTGATTCGCTGGCAGAGTATCAAAACATGTATTGAAGGCAAAAAAGCCTTGATACAAAATTAAAAGGTATTTCAACAGGTTCTAATAATGTATGTGTAAAGGCGCAAACATGTATCAGTGTAAAAAATACCGCATCTTTAGTTTTGGCTAGCGGGAATACTGCTGTCATGCACAATGAAACTCCAACACTCAATCTATACACGGCACTGCGGGAAAACATTCGAAGCATAAAGAGGGAGCAGCTTCTCCATTTTTTTTTTTTTTTTTTTTTTTTTTTTTTTTGTATAATCTTTTTAAATTATCATGATTCTGTTAGTCATACTCCCTGTACTCTCTCGCTCTCTCCACCCCTGCCTCTCTTACCATTAACGCCTATCATTGTGATAGGAGTTGACGATGACAATGTGGCTCGGATCCTGTGCATATAAAGGTATTTTTTGTTAAACTCCATCAGATAATTTTTTTTTGTAGGCGATTAAAACTAAACCCAAAATCTTCAGTAAGGTATTTTGGGATTTTATTAGGGGTAAAGATAAATATAATGGCAATAAATATATATAAATTTTTAATATATATATATAATATATATATATATATATATAATATTATAATATATATAATATATATTATATATTATATATATTTTTTTTTTTTTTTATTATATATATAATATATATTGTGTGGGGGTGGGTTTGGGGTGTGTGTGTGAGGGGGGTGTCTGAAACCCCAAATGGTACTCTAGTCTGATAAGTACAACACATTATAATTTTTTATTTGTCTTTAAAAACTGATAGATAGGGGGGGGCAAGAATTTAATTTTTTCCTTTTCACTTGTTGAATTTATTGAAAAAGAGAGTTGATATCCAGATTTGCCTTTTTTTTTGTGTAAAGAGTTTAAATAGTAACTTAATAAACATGCGTTTATATTCAATTTACATATTTATTGCTGGCCGCGCGGGAAAACAATTTTGCGAGATGTCTGAATTTTTTATAATATTTTTGTTTTTTAAGACCCGCTATCAATAAAATTTGTATAAATGGTATAATAGATAAGTGATAAACTTAAATCTCTCTGCCACCAACACAAGGCGGGTGGCAGAGGGCGGCTTTTCACAGGGTCGTGAACACAAACAACCCCAAAGAGGCACCGAGCACCACAGTGTCCCAGAAAACCAGGGGGGAAACGCAAGTGGCGGGGGCAGGGCACGAAAAAACCCAAAAAAATGACAGTCTTTCCTTTTTTTACACAAGTTTTTACCGTAAATTTTTATAGGCCCATACAGGGGGGGAAAAACTGCAAGATACACTTATAAAAGGGGAACACAAAATTTATCAGGTCACAAAGGGACACACGAGGGGCTACAGGATCAGCACCCAACCCGTCTTTGTTTTCCCCCGCTACAGCCCTTGCGTCATGTTTTCCCCCGGTCCCCCATGTTAACACGCCCGGTCTCCTTTCATGTTAACACATGCCCTCATCCTTTTTAGTTTAAAACATGCCCGGGACCTTTTTGTTAAAACTCCCCGGTCATCCTTTTCATGAACATGCCAGGTCATCCTTCAGTTAACACATGTTCACCAGAGACAAAGACCCACTGGCTAGCACATCCCCCTATCAAACAGACGACCCCCCCTGCTCTGACATATCTAACCTGAAACAAATACAGAAAATTTAAAAAAAATTGCCTAGGAACAAACAAAATTCTTTCAAACAAAAAAACCGTTAATTGAAAATCAGTTTCAAAACACAAAAAATTTTTTTCCACGCGGCTTTTTTCGCTCTCGCGGGGTCGCTTGGAGGTTGGGCGGCGGTAGATTGGCAGTGGCCCCAGAGGGGTATTTTTCCCCCCCAAGCCGGGGCTTGGTACCTTGGGTCCGGCCGCCCTCACCGTCCAAAAGCTGCCCTATTCGGTCGCGCTCCCACGTCCTCACCCCGCAAAATGGGGCAACTTCATCTTTTTTTTTCCCATGGCCAGGGTGTTTTCCGGCCCATGAAACGCCACCCCGGGGCCCCAAAGTCTCGGGAAGCAGGCAACGGCCCCACACCAAAAACCCTTGTCCCCGACGACTTTTTGGGATCTCCCTTCCTCCAATGCCCAGTTTTGCACCAGTGGCACCTTCTGGGCCTATCGGTGAATTTAGCTCCCAAAAACACTGTAACTAACCCCCCCCCTGGTCAAAAAGGGGCTCCCCCAAAAGCACGCCATCACCATGCAGGTTTTGGATGGGTCCAGAGGCCCTCTACCCCACGCTCCTCTTGATAGTCGAACGGATTCTAGACTCGCCCTGGGGGCAAGGTGCAGGCCTCAGCCGTAACTACCTCTGCAACCCAACCACGGAAAAGCAGGGGCACATCTTCCCTGTGCACCTCACTAGGGTCCCCTCAGCCCCGTGCCCCATGTCGGGCGGCAGGCTTCCCATCTACACCCTCCACCGCATCGTGCGGTTTGACGGCAGTTTATCCAAACGGGGCCCAAACCGAGGACGGTGGGTTCGGCCCCCCTTTTCCCGCCCGTCCGGTTTTCCTCCTGTACCCTTTCCTTACCTTTGGAAACATGCCTGGATGGGGACATACCCGCCAAAAGTCCTTGCAGCCTCTGGAAGGCATAGAATCCCTCCGGTTGAGGGATTGTTTCTCCGCTCCCCCCGACCACTACGTCTGGCCCCCTTCCCCCCGCAGCCCCAACACAAAACCCTGGAAAATGTCGGGGTCACCTTCCTCAATGCTACCTTTCCCTTTAAAGGGCCGGCCCCGGAGGTCACGGGGGCGGGGCAGCTGGCCCCAGGCCCCCTGGTTGCCTTCAGGAAGGCCCGAACTCCAAGGCCTTCGCCAGGCCACCTGCAGGGCCTCAGGGGTGCCGTTAAGTAGATTGCATGTGGCCTGCAAAGCGCAACAAGAATCGCGGGCCCGGGCCCCGATATCTCTTTCCCCAACCGCAGGGTACTGTCAGCACGACCCCGCAACCCGGATTAGCAAGTTTCCCCGGTGGGTCCACAGGGCCCCCAAACCATTCCCCCGCTCATTTGGCAGCGGGCTCCCCTCGTTCCCTGCGCGTTACACAGCGCTATGTATTTAAGCCCGAGCCCAAAAAGAATCAGATTTCCCCCCTCCCCAAAAAATAAAAAGAAAAGAACAGAAAAGCTGAGAAGAAGGACCTTCCCCCCCTCCCCTTTCCCTGCGGTGAATCGGGGGTTAATTTCGTTAGAGAAAGGGAGGATCGGTTTTTTCCGGCAAAAGGGGGGCGGCGGGGCGCAACGGGTGGGGCCGAGCAATGCCAAGTGAGTCACCATGATCCTCGATCGTGTGGCTTTTCAGGGGAATTAAAAGGGGTGCACCACGCCCCGGTCCCATGCAATCTCGGCCGGCTCTTCCGCGTTACCGGGGGGTGACGCGCCCCCCATTGTTTGAGCCACGATGCTTGTGCTTGCGTACTTCGTGCCCCCCTAGCCCCT
>NW_023653741.1:0-4822 GCF_015228065.2 Penaeus monodon
AACCAATACACTGGATAAGGATAAGTCCGGGGCGAAGTTTACCTCGCCAGGCTATCCCATGGGGGGAGCCCGGCCCTGTGTCGAAATCCACTGCCCACGGTGTCGCGGGTGCTGACTCGGCTGAACTATCCCCCGGGGTGCCCACCAAAGCAGTAACCCCCGGGGCGACATTTCCCTGGGGGGGCGCGAAAACCGAGAAGGCCGACCGTTCCCTTTGTACTAGCCGGAGGCTCCATACTGGTATTTGGGTCCCCGTCTCCTAAGCCCCCACAAAAAAACGAGCAGGGATTGGTGTGTGGGGTGATTACGTGTCAGAATCGTTTTTGCTTTTTTTTTTAATGGGGACTTTAAAGATCACTCCCCTTTTCTTTCGGTCCCACTTTGGCACTTGAAAAAAAAATAAAGGGATTTTAGAACTTTAAAAACCCCCAAAAAAAAAGAAAAAAAAATAAATTGACCCCACTTTTTCCCTGTTATTTCCCCCCGCTTCTCTTTTTTTTTCCTTCCCCTTCCGCTTTGCCCCCTCTCTTTCTTTTTTTCCCTCGCCTGTCCCTACCTTTCCCTGTGTGAACGTATTGTGTGTTGTGAAGGCGTGTATAAACGTATGACCGTGTCCCCAAAAATTTTAACGGCATTTAAAGATGGACTTCAGGGGGGTGGGGTCTTAGCGCCTGGTTTATTGTGAAATAAATTTGGGGGACCCGCTAGAGACCCCCGTCCCTGGGGCCGTCTCTCTCTTCTCTCTTCTCTCTCTCTCTCTCTCTTCTCCTCTTCTCTCCTCTCCTCTTTCTCCCCCTTTCTCTCTTCTCTCTCTTACACCTCCTCCTTGGGCGGATGCCCTTACTTCTCTCAAAACTTTCTTTTTTTCCCCCCGGGGGGGAAAACCCCCAAATTTTCTCTTTTACAGGGTTTTAGGGGGTGTTTTGTGAAATTTTGGGGGTGAATGGGATGAAGAGGTTTCAAATGTGTGAATGGTAAGTTTGGGGAGGGGGTTGGGGTGGGGTGTATATATTATATATATATATATATATATATATTAAAATAATAATAATTTATATATGCATAAATATATAAAATATATTATAATATATGTATATATATATATATATATATATAATATAAAATATAATTATATATAATTTTTAATATGCGACCCGGCCAAATAACAGCTAACACTGTTGAGAAATTGCTATTCATTTTTTTTTTTTTTTTTTTTTTTTTCTGTATGTAAAAAAATAAATAAAAAAATAAAAAAAAAAATCAAAATCACCTGGGGGGTACCAGCGGGAACCTGAATCAGTTAATCTGAGTATACAAAAAACCCATGGGGAAAACAGACTACAAAATAGAGAAATAAGGCCTTTTTTACAATTCTTGTGGTAAAATCGCCAAAAAATAGAACTTGCATGTTCCACATAAAAAGGCAGCTTATAAAAATTTTTTTTTAAAAAAATCGAAAAAAATAATTTTTAATGTAAGTTTTTAGAGGGACACAAAAAAAAATATATGAAAAACATATATCATGCAATCATAATTGATAACTGTATCATCATAAATCTATTACAAAAAAACTAAATTACAAACCAACAAAAACACAGGCAATGCCAATACTAAACAGTGCCACAAAGTCCCGAACTCGGCACCCAAACTGCGGAAAAAATTTTAATTTCTATGAAAAAACATCAGGTGGCTTAAAATTTTGTTTACCTTATAAAAATTGTTTCTTTTATTTTGCATCCGCTTCATGCTTCACAATATAAACACGATAAACAACCCCTTTCCGCTAACAACTATGCCAACTTCAAAAAAGCAAAATTCCCGACAACGTCTCGAGCTGTCTCGGAGTCGGTCCCCCAAGCGGTTCGCCTCTCGCTCGGGACGCGTTTCCGCAATGCACCCGGGTTCAAGCGCGGAATTTAAACCCCTACTACTTTCTTAACACCAAAAACACACCAAACACACACACAAAACACCACACCCCAACACACACACCACACACATATAATATATATATTAATATATAAAATATATTATATATAATATATAAAAATATATATAAATACAATAACACACAATTTTCTATTTTTGTGAACATACAGTATAATATGTAATGTGTGTATATATAAATAAATATATATATATATATATATATATATATATATATATAATATATATATATATATACATAACACACAAACACAACAACACACACACACACACACACACACACACACACACACCACACACACACACAATATATATATATATATATATATATATATATATATATATATATATATATATATATATAATATATATATATATACACGAGTTGTCCCAGATATATATACTCGTCCTCTACCATTAGCGCTTCGCCTTGTGCAGCTCAAACTGAACTCTACTGAACATGACAGTCTTTTTCCTGTTCATCTTATGTCATACCTTCATACTTTCCATTTTTATATCGTTTATCATTTGCTGCAGTTCATTTGCAGACTCGCTGAAAGAACAACATCGTCTGCAAATCTTCGATTGCTTAGGAGTTCGTCTCCTATTTTGATATCCTTTCCGCTCCATTCGAGCTTCTTGAGTATTTCCTCGAGGCAAGTCGTAAACAGCTTTGGTGAGATGGCGTCGCTCTGTAGTTTATCGGTTTCCGCGTGGAGCTTGACGTTTTCTGTCCCTTCTTCGTATATATATCTCCCAATATTTTGCAATATACTTCTTCTAATCCTTGTCTTCGAATAACTTCTAATACTACTGGCATTTGTACAGTCAAATGCCTCTTTGTAACTGATATATGCTATACATAGGGGTTTCCTATATCCATTTGTTTTTTTCTCTTATTTGGGTTAGTGTATGGATGTGTTCTGTTGTTGAGAAGCCACTGCGGAAGCCTGCCTGTTCTCTAGGCTGGTTAGAATCTAGAGTGTTGGAGAATGATAGTGAGCAATAGGCAGAGATAGCATTCCTAGTTAGACAGAACTGCAAGCAAAGAAAAAAATTGGGGGGGGCTTTCCTTTGCTTACCTGATAGCTCCTGGACACATCCCAAATATGCGTTTGTGTGTGTGCATATATATGTATATATATATATATATATATATATATATATATATATATATATATATATATATATATATACACATACATACATACATACATACATACATACATACATACATACTTACATACACACTCGCGCGCATACACACACACACACACACACATGCATCTCCTCCCCCCCCAAAAAAAAAATAAATAAATAAATAATAATAATAATAATAATAATAATAACAAATAGATAAAACATCGACTACCTAAAAACAGCTTCACGAAAAGACTGAAACAGACAGAGACTCCCAATCAGAGGTGAAAATGCGTACGAAAGAGTACACAGAAAGCCGCACATGAGCAGTTTTAACCGGTCGCTACGAGTGTGTTTATTTTTAAGTTCCGCCTTCGGGCTCGTTAGCTCCCGTTTTCTCTGTTTACTTACTATTACTATTATTTTTACTTTATTTTTTGTTCTTCTTATTAGGATTTTACTTATTATTATTATCATTATTATTATTATTTCAAATTTATTATTATTATTATTATTATTATTATTATTATTATTTTACTTACTATCATTATTATTATTCCTTTATTATTATTATTTTACTTATCATTATTATTATTATTCTACTTATTTTACTTTTTTTTTATTATTTCATTTATTTTCTCTTTTCTTGAACTTACTTTAGTTTTTCCTTCCCTTGTTCTGTTGTTGTTTTTTTATCACTATTTCTTTATTCATTTTTATACCGTTATCCTGTCCTTTTTCGTTTATTTCCTCATTTTGACTTATTTTATCTCTTCCCGTTCCTTATCCTTAATTTATTTTTCCTTATTTGCCTTCTCTTCACTACGCACATACCATTTTTTTTTGTCATGTCACTTCTTCCTATTTAAAGATCAGTCTTCTTTACGTTTTCAATTTCCTCTTTCGTATTTTCTTATACTTGCTTTCACGTCCTTTGCCTTTCACTCCCTTTCTGTGTCTATCTTTCCTTATTCTTTTTCCTTCTTCGTCCTTACAAACCCTTACTTATTTTTTTTTTTTTTTTTCTTCTCATCATCTTGTCTTTCCCCCCATTCTTCTTTTCTTTTTCCGTTTAATTTTTTCTTTTTTCTTCTCCCTTTTCCTTTGTTTTTTTCTTTAATTCTTTTATTTCTTCACCCTTTTCAGAAAAAAAAAAAAAAAAAAAAAAAAAAATGAGTGGGGCTAAATAACCAACATCATCACTTTCCCCATTCATATCAAAAATAAAAACATTGGTAAAGTCTACCCCCCCCATGAAAAAGAAGGTAACATTCTCCCTAGACCCCAAAAATAAGCTTTAATTCCCACCCACAGCTTTTACAAGATACCCAGAATCCTTTTTCTTTTCTGCTTCTTTAGCAAGTGAGAAAAGGGGTTTAAGTAACACATGAAACCGTGGTGCCCGAGGGTTTTATTTCCTCCAACAACACGCCCCACACTTTTACAAGGGTGAATGATTTATTGCTTTACTGATAATGCTTTTATGTTTTCTTTTTTTTTCTTTTTCTTTTTTTTTTGGTGTTTATGTTTTTTTTGTGATGTTGGGGGAGAAATGGATTTTTTTCTTCTGATGTAAAAAAAAGGGGGAAAAAGAGAGAGAGAGAGAGAGGAGGGGAAAAAGGGAAAAGGGGGGGGGGGGGGGGGGGGGGGGGGAGGAGAGGGGGGGAGGAGAGGAAGGGGGGGGGGGGGGGAGGGAAGAGAGAGGGAAAAAAAAGGAAAAGAGAAGGGGAAAAGA
>NW_023653742.1:0-4822 GCF_015228065.2 Penaeus monodon
AAGAGGGAGAGAAGAGAGAGTGATGAAAGGGAAAAGGGAAGGGAGAGAAAGGGGGGGGGGGGGGGGGGGGGGGGGGGGGGGGGGGGGAGAAAGAGGAAAGGTGAAAGAAAGGGCATAAAAAGAAAAGAATAACAAATAAAAAATAATAAAAAGTACGCGCGGCGCGCCCCCACACCCCACACCACACAACACACCCACACACCACACCACACACACACACACACACCACCACACAACAACACACACACACACACAACACCACACACCACAACACACACACACACACACACACACACACACACACACACACACATTCTTTTTTCTTTTCTTTAACGAACGTGTACCAGGAAACGCCAGGGAGGAAGGCAGCAGGAAAGCCACGGAAACTGCTTCCGGTAAGAGAACCACCCAATTCCGTCGGCTTAACGAGCGGTTCTCCATAATAGGCAGTTAGAGGGGGATGGTTGTTAAGCGTTTTGGGAGTGGAAGATATGAATATTTACAGAGTGAAGAAATGAAAAGAAAAAACGAATGAGGAAGAGGAGGAGGAGGAGGAGGCTTTACCGAACGGCCTTTCAATTTTAAGCAAAAATAACCGAAGTACAGCAAAAGGAGATAATCTACGAACGAAAAATGCAAGCTGGAAGTCAAGCAAAGAGCGAAGGAGGGTCACCATTCAACCGCAAACGAGGTCGTTTCCAAAAAAGGCAACAGCGTCGTTAACTATAAACTACCGCAACCACCACACGCTGTACAGACTCCTCCTCACCCCCCCCCTCCCACCCACCTACGCCCGCCCACACGACCGCGACGGAGGAGAAGGAACGCCAACACTCCGTGGGCGTTTGCGTGTCCCAACAGCGCGCCATAAAGTGAGGAAGTCCACGTGTTATATGGGTCGACATGGTGGGAGTCCTAGCTCCCTCCCTCTCACTCTCGGCCCCTCCCCCCTCTCACCCTCGGTCCCTCCCCCCTCTCACCCTCTGTCCCTCCCCTTTCCCCTCCCTCTTCATTCCCTGCCCTTCCCCTCTCACCTTCGGCCCCTCCCCCTTCTCATCTCTGCCCCTCCCTCCTCATCCCCGTCCCCTCCCCTCCATTTCCCCGAAAAGCGGTCGCGTGTAAACCTCTTGCTGTGGTAACTGGATATTGTTTTTATCATTTTTCTTCGCAATTCCTGATTCACTCGCTCTTCTCTCTCTCTCTCCTCTCTTCCCTCCATCTTCCTCCTCTCCCTTATCTCCTCCTTTCTCTCCCTCCCTTTTCTCTCTCCCCTTTTTCTCTCCTTTTCCCCTCCTCTCTCTCTTTCTCTCTCTCTCTCTCTCTTTCTCTCTTTCATTAATAATTCATGTCTTCTTTCTAATTACATATCCTTTTTCTATCTCCTCGCACCAGCATTAGCACGCCATCTATACGTAATTATCCAGCCCTCAGTTCCGCCAAACCAAACAAAACAACAAATAAATAAAAAAACACAAAAAACTTATCCCAAAACAATAATAAAAAAAAACTGCAAATGCAAACCACTAAAATTAAGACGAATTAAATAGCCAGACATGTGTCAAAGCTTATTCGAATCATGAATGCCATAAAATTGCGTCAAATTCCAAAAGACGTTTTTCCACAGAACGCCCTACCTTTTTGTACAGTGCGTTGCCTGCCTCGTTAAAATGACGTTTTACTAGCAGCTTGTGATATAACTGTTGACAATATACGTACTCAAGTTGACTTTATCTACTAATTAAGCAAACTTCAGAAACTGTGCATGAGGAAGTGTGCCTTGTTTGCAGTGTTTATATCAATGTTATGTGTTTGATGAAAGCTTGCCTGCTTTCTTTTCCTATTTCGTTTTCTTCTTCCTCTTCTCTTCTCATTCTTCTCCTTCTCCTTCTTCTTCTTCTTCTCCCCTCCCCCTCTCTCCTCCCCCTCCCCCCTCTCTCCTCCCCCTCCCCTCTCCTCCTCCCTCCCCTCCCTCCTCTCTCTCCCCCCCTCCTCCCCCTCCCCCTCATCTCCCCCTCCTCGACATCTGGACGCCCCGCTAACCAACCGGCCATGATGCTCTGCTAGGCCTATCAGATTGCATGACGAAGTCCCCGGGTCGAGTGGTAGGCCTGAACGAGGTCAAAAGGTTAAGGGAATCTGAAATGTGACCCTCGTAAAACGTAGGTCACCCTTGCAAGACCTCGCGTGCGTGTGCGTGCGTGTGTACGTTCGCGCGCGTGTGTACGTGTGCGTGTATGTATACGCGTACGTATCCATGAGTGAGCCTGTGAGCGTGCATCCTCCCCCCCATGCCTCTCCTCTTTCTCCCACGCATGCATAAGAATAATCTCCCTGCCATGCGCCGGGGAGTTCCCATGAGCGCAGTGCCCCGTGGCCCTCGTGAGGCACGGAAGCGCCGCGTGGAGGATGTGGACACGCGAGGGGAAACCAGACATAAATAAATAAAGACAAGCCTCAGGTCAAAACAAGGGAGGAGGGGATACGGATGATAATATATGCAACCGAGAGGGAAAGCAGAGAAGCGGAAGAAACAAGAGGACTGGAATAAAAGGGACATGAAAAATGAAAGATAAATGGAGAGAGAGAGAGAGAAAAAAAAAACGAACCAGTGAATGGGGAAACTAAGATAAAATGGATATACCGATGAAGACGCTAGAATGATGCATGTTTAGGAATGAAGGAGTGACTCAACCCTTCTCCCCTCCCCCCTTTCGTCCGTACTCTTTCCCCTATCCTCTCCCTATCCTTTCGCTCTCTCCTCTCCCCATCCTTCTCCCTCTCCTCTCCCCATCCTTCTCCCTCTCCTCTCCCCATCCTTCTCCCTCTCCCCTCCCTATCCTTCTCCCTCTCCTCTCCCCATCCTTCTCCCTCTCCTCTCCCCATCCTTCTCCCTCTCCTCTCCCCATCCTTCTCCCTCTCCTTCCCCATCCTTCTTCCCACTCCTCTCCCCATCCTCTTCCCTCCTTCCCCATCCTTCTTCCTCTCCTTCCCATCCGTTCTCCCTCTGCCCCCTCCCTATCCTTTCGGCTCTCTCCTCTCCCCTCCTTCTCCCTCTCCTCTCTCCCCCATCCTTCTCCCTCTCCCCTCTCCCCATCCTTTCTCCGCTCCTCTCCCCCATCCTTCTCCCTTCCTCTCCCCCATCCCTTCTCCCTCTCCTCTCCCTAATCATTTACGCTCTCATCTCTCCCATTTCCCCCCTTCTCTTCCTTCTGTTCTCCCCGCCACTCCCTATCATTTTCGCTCTCTCCCTCTCCCCATCCTTCTGCCTCCCTACGCGCCTCTCCCCTCCTTCTCCCTCCTCCTCTCCCCGATCCTTCTCCCCGTCTCCTCTCACCCCTCCTTCTCCTCCTCCTCTCCCCATCCTTCGCCTCTCCTCTCCCCATCCTTCTCCCTTCTCCTCTCTCCCCATCCTTCTCCTCTCCTCTCCCACATCCTTTCTCCCTCTCCTCTCCCCTCATCCTTCTCCCTCTCCGTCTGCTTCTCCTCTCTCCTCCTTCCTCTCTCCCCATGCCTTCCCCTCCCTCGCTCCCCATCCTTCTCCCTCTCCTACTCCATTTCGCTCTCTCCTCCTCCCCATCAACTTCTCCCTCTCCTCTCCCCATCCTTCTTTCTCCCTCTCCTCTCCCCATCCTTCTCCCGCCTCTCCTCTCCCCATCCTTCTTCTCCCCCTCCTCTCCCATCCTTCTCCCTCTCCTCTCCCCATCCTTCTCCCTCCTCCCCTCCCTATCCTTTCGCTCTCCTCTCCTCTCCGCGTTCCTCTCCCCATCCTTCTTCCCTCTCCTCTCCCCATACCTTCTCCCCCTCATCCTCGTCCCCATTCCTTCTCCCTCGCCTCTCCTCTCCGCCATCCCTTCCTCCCTCTCCCTGCTCCTCCCCCATCTTCTCCCTCTCCTCTCCCAAATCCTTCCCCCTCTCCCTCTCCCCCCCATCCTTCCCCCTCTCCCCTCCCCATCCTTCTCCCCCTCCTCTCCCCATCTTCTCCTCTCCCTCTCCCCTCCTTCTCCCCTCCTCTCCCCATACCTTCTCCCTCTCCCCTCCCCTCCTTCTCCTCTCCCCTCCCTATCCTTTCGCTCTCCTCCTCTCGCCCATCCTTCTCCCTTCCTCCCATCCTTCTCCACTCCTCTCCCATCCTTCTCCCTCCTCCTCTCCATCTTCTCCCCTCGCTCTCCCCATCCTTCTCCCTCTCTCCTCTCCCCATCCTTCTCCGATCTCCTCTCCCCATCCTTTCGCTCTCTCCTCTCCCCATCCTTCTCCCTCTCCCCTCCCTATCCTTTCGCTCTCTCCTCTCCCCATCCTTCTCCCTCCCTCTCTCCCCATCCTTCTCCCTCTCCCCCATCCTTCTCCCCCTCCTCTCCCCATCCTTCTCCCCCTCCTCTCCCCTCCTTTCTCCCTCTCCTCTCCATCCTTCGCCCCTCTCCTCTCCCCATCCTTCTCCCTCTCTCCTCCTCCTTCTCCCCTCTCCCTCCCCATCCTTCTCCCTCCCCTCTCTCCCTCTCCTCTCCCCTCCTTCCTCTCCGCCTCTCTTCCTCTCCTCTCTCCCCCTCCTTCTCTCTCCTTCTCCTCCATCTCCTCTCCTCCCCTCCCTCTCTTCCCTCTCCTCTCCCCATCCTTCCCCCTTCCTCTCCCTCCTTATCCTCCGCTCTCCCTCTCCCATCTCATCTCCCCTCTCCTCTCCCCCCTTCTCCTCTCCCCTCCTCTCCCCCTTCCCCTCTCCTCTCCCTATCCTTCTCCCCTCTCCTCTCCTCCTCCTCCTTTCTCCCTCCCCCCTTCCCCATTTCTCCCCCCTCCCCCCCCATCCTTTCCCTTCCTCTCCCCCTTTTCC
>NW_023653743.1:0-20000 GCF_015228065.2 Penaeus monodon
TTTTGTTTTTTTTCTTTTTTTCTTTTTTCCTTTTTTTTTTTTTTTTTTTTTTTTTTTTTTTTTTCCTTTTTCTCTCTCTTTTTCTTTTTCCTCTTTCTCCCCTCTCCCCCTCCCCTCTTCTTTTCTTTTCTTTTCTTCCCCCCCCCCCCCCCTTTTTTTTTCTCTTCCCTTTTTTCCCTCTCTCTCCCTCTCCTCTTTCTCTCTCTCTCTCTCTCTCTTTTCCCCCTTCTCCCCCCTTCTCTTCTCTTCTCTCTTTTCCTCCTTCTTCTCTTCCCTTTTCCCCTCTTGCCCCCCCGGTTTTTCTTTTTTCCTTTTTCTGTCCCCTTGTTTTTGCCCTCTTCTGCCCTCTTTTCTTCTGTCTCTCCCTGTCTCTTTTCTCTTTTTTTCTTTCTCTCTGTTTCTCTTTCTCTCTCTCTCTCTCTCCTTCTTTTCCCCTCTCTCCCGCTCTCTCTCTCTCTTTTCTCTCTTTCTATCATCTTACTATCTCTATCTATTTTATTATCTCTATCTCTTTTTTCTTCTCTCTTTGGGTCTCTCTCTCTGCCTGCCTCTCTCTCTGTCTCTCTCTCTTGTCTGTTGTCGTCCGTCTCTTTTCTCTCTCTCTCCCCTCTCTCTTTCTTCTCTTCTCTTCTCTCTCTCTCTCTCTCTCTCTCTCTCTCTCTCCTCTCCTCCTTTTCCCCCCTCTCTCTCTCTCCTTAGGTCACTTTTTTCCCTTTTCCTTTTTAAATTGAATCTGCCATGTTGTGCATGCGTGTAGTTGCATGGGTGTATGTTCAGGGTGTATGTGTGATGGGTGATGTGTGCAGGGGTGTATGTGTGCATGGGTGTATTTGGCAGGGGTGATGTGTGCAGGGGGTATGGGGTGCTGGGTTGAATCTGTTCTGTCGGCCTGCCTTTTGCTTTTAAAGTTGTTAGGTGCGCGCGCGGTTTGTGTTAGTGTATATGGAGCGGGGTTTTTGTTAGAATTTTTGAATCTAAAGCAGGCATAAATTAAATAACCACGCATAAAAATGAGGTAAATACAGGGGAATGAATACCTAAATAGCTGCAAAAGCACCAGACAGTTAACATCCTATCCGTATCTGAAAGTAAGGATTTAATTAAAAACCCACTAGTTTCATAAAAGGGCTTTATAAAAAGGGCAGTAAACAGTTTGTGCTTTTAAAATAGTCAAAAAGGAAAAAAGCATGGTGGCATTTGGTGCCTTATCTTGGCCGTACTGAAGATCCCCTCACCTCCCCAGCATCAATATTTTTGATGCCGATTTTTGGCCTTTTCTCCCCCCTCTTGAACAGAAAAGTGTGTTGATAGCTGCAACCCCATGTTTTTGGATCAAATATCTGCTATATTAAACCTTTGCAAAGCATATCGTACCCCTGCAAGTGTTGCCCTGTCGTTTTTGTTTAGTGTGTTGCCAAATACATCCTTATCCAGAGTAGCCAGGTCAAGAGGAGAATCAACAAGACTTCTGATTTTCTCAAGCACTTTCTTCACAGTAACAAAGCCATCCATATGGCTGAGGGTAGTTATCTTTGGGTATGAAATGGTTTCAACCAGGGGACGGGTTACAATCTTCCCCAAATCAAGCCAACTGCTTGAAATTCATTCTGACGGAACCCCACCTGTAGCAGGTTTGTTTTCTGTGGGGAGTTATTCAGGCACTTGTCTCTCAGGTAATCAAGGAAATGATTGAGGTGTTGGTCGTATATACCAGCTAGATGGAAGAAAACATGCAGTCAATTCCCTCTGTATCTCGTAATAAGACTTTAATGGTTTCAATCGCCCATGTAACTGCTTTACTCTCTGTAAATTCTTCTGCCTTACTGACTCGTGTTTTTTTAGCACATTCCTCAAAATGTTCTTGAGTACCTTACAGTTAGCAAAAGTTACTTTTCGCGGGTTTCAGTGGTGAAATAGGGATAGCTGGTCTTGGTGTTCCTACTGATGAAGCAAGTTCAGTCGTATTACAGTGGAGGCATTGGTTCATCAGACGCATGATGTTCAATTGATTTAACTGTGTAGCTAAAGGCAGTTCTTGGGAAGATTCATCTGGCTTTGTATGGACACAGAAGAGACAGAGAAGAGTTCATTACATATACGCAAGAAAATTTTCTCGTGAGTTACCCCTTGAAAAATTTTTTTTAATTTTCAGTTGCCTTTCTCACTAGATAGTGTATAGCAGAAGTTATTTCTTTTTCATAACAGCTGACGGATAACCTTTAGCAACCAGCAGCCGAGCAGTCTGTACGCTTTCTGTCAGAAAGGGATGAAGATGTATAAAACATGGCCATTTTTTTTGTGGAGCAGAGCCCTTATGAGGACGTAGTCAGTGTCAGAGGGGGCGGAGAACAGTCCTCTTCAACTGGATGGATTCTGATGCCTTCCAGCAGTGCTGCAAGGAACTGTGGCAGGTAGGTCACCTCCGAGCGCATGTCCTAAGGCTAAGGAAGTTTGGGACAGGCGGAAAAGGTGGAGAAGGGGCCGAAACCAGCCGTCCTCGGTTCCCGGCCCCACTTGGGTAAGCTGGTTCGAACCAGCACGATGCAGTGGGGGCCAATAGATGGGAAGCCATCCCGCCGACATGGAAAATGGAGGAGAAGACCCTATTTGGGGGCCCGATATGCTGGCCAAAATATGAAAAATTCCCAGACGCCCCAAGGGGGACTGTGGGTGCAGGGGGCATTGTTCATCAAGGGGGCCAGTGGGGCTCGTATTGGCGTGGGCAGCACGGGCAGAGGTGCCGGTGTTTGGGCGATCGGGACGAGCCCCTTTTTTGCGGGCCCTTTGCTACCTGACGCAGAGAAAGGCGGGGTTTTCGACCTTGGAGGAAGCTGGTAGGGTGCAGGGGTGAAGAAGGTGCCCTTGCTTCCAGAGGTTGGCTTTTTGCAGGGAGTTACAGTGAGGACCACCTTGCCCCAGGACAGAGTCTAGAATCTGTGCGACTGTCAGAGTGATGCGGGAGGGGGGCCTGTGGAGCCCAACCAAAACTTGCAGTAGTGATGGCGTAGGGGTTTTTGGGCGGGCCTTTTTGGGACCGGGGGGGGTTAGTTACAGTTTGGTAGAAATTCCCCCCAAAAAGCCCAGAAGGTCCCAGGGTGCAAAGCGGCATTTGAGGAAGGGAGCGTCCAAGAGTCTGGGGACGAGGATTTGGGTTTGGGTGTGGGGCCGTTCCCCCGAATTCCTCGGGACTTGGCGACCGGAGCGCCGCAAACCTGAGGGAAGAAGAAAAGAGAAGATGCGTCACACCCTGTCTCAGTATGAGATGTTTTTAGCAGGGGTGACTTGGACCTCCGCACAGGATTGGTGAAGCCCCGCTTTAACACCGGAAGAGTTTGCCACAAGAGCCCCCCCCGACGTATTGACCAACCACGAGAAGAGATGCAGCGCACGCATGAGCACGGCACAGGGGGTGATTAAAACGGTCAGACAGCCAGGTCATCACGGTACCCGGTAAAAAAAAGGGGACGGCACACAACGTTCTGTTGGACCCCGGGCGCTGAATGACATGGATCGGACCATACCCATGCCGAATTGTGACACACTCGAGCAGGTGGGGCAGGGGGTTCTCCACACTCGACCTGAACCCGGGTTTTTCACCAGGTGGAAGGCGGAAGGGGACAACCAAAGACTGCCTTTTTTCGGGCAAGGCCTTGGGGGCAATTCAACGTCTGCCCTTTGTCTCTGCAATCCCCCTGGTTTTTTCGGCGTTGATGGAGAGGGTATTGGATGGCCTGCAGTGGAAGGGGCCCTTGTTACTTGATGACGTCATGTTTTCGGGAGCACCTTTTGAGGAGGAGTGGACGGGGAGGAATACACAGCGGTTGAGGAAGGCCCAAAACCCTCAAATACCCCAAAGAAAGCTCGTGTTCCAGCTGAGTGCTTTTTGGGGGGCATGTGTCTTTAAAAGACGGTGTGCGCACCGCCCCACAGAAGGTGGGGTGGTGGAAAGGGGGCCATTCCCCCCAAAGTGGGGGAAGTCGGACTACCGGGGGCCGTGCCATACTCCGCCGCTTTGTACAGGACTTCGCCAGGTACGGCCCCTCCCACCGACTTCACAAAAGGGGGTGCTTCCAGTGGGACGAGGCGGTCAGTCGCTTTTTGACAACCTGAAGAAGGCCCGGGTGGAAGCACCGGTTTCCCCCTTCCGGCCCCCGAAGTCCCTTACCTTTGGGGACACACGCTAATGCGGAAGGCCCGGGGCATTTTTGTCCAGAAAAAGGGGGACGGAAAAGTAGTCGTGGCCTATACAGTCCAAGTTCAGCAGGCTGAACGCAACTTTTTGTACAGGAAAGTTGCTGGCGTGGTGAAGAGTCTTGAGCATTTTCCCCCTCCTCTACGGTGCCGTTTTTAAACCATCCGGATGACCATGCTCCCCTCAGTGTTTGAACGCTAAAGGGTAGAAAGGGGTCAGGGGGCAAGATGGTTAGGGCCCCTTTTGAACAGTAAAAACACCACACGTCCACCCCCCGGGGTCGTGTCCATTGCAAGCTGACACCCTGAGTCGCCCCCGTGTGGGGTTTTTGTCACACTGTGTCCAGAAGGACTTGACCTGTCCTCCGCTGAGGTGCTGGAATGTGCCAAAAAGGGGATGATGAGTGGTAAGGGCACAACGTGAGGACTCTGACCTTGCCCCCTTTGTCCAGTGGCTTGGGCTCTCAGTGGACCCCCATTTTGGGAGGCGTGGCGCGGAAACCCCCCCACAAAGTGTCGGTGGACCAGTGGGAAACATTTCGAGTGGATCAAAACGGTTTGTTAGTGAAGCGTGGGTGCAGTTGAGTGAATGGGGCGTGACACGTGGGTAGTGTATACCCGAGCCTGCGTGCTGAGTTGTGAGGGAATTTCAGGGCCCCTTTGGGGGAGAAAAAGACCCTGAGCCGTCTCCGCAACGTTTACTGGTTTTGGGGATGGAATGACGTGTCGAGTGGTGTAGGCATGTGATGGTGCAGTGAAAAAAAGGGCCCCCCTAAAAGAACGTGCCCGTTTTAAAGGGGGATGTGTGGGGCCCCCAGGAACGGGGGAATAACATTGCCCCGGGCCGCTGCCCCCTACGCCACAAGGGAAAACCATACATCTGTGTGGGAATGGGCTATTTCTCAAAGGGCCTGAGGCAAAGCACTACCCCAACACGAGGCCCAACCGGGGGTGGGTGTTTGTGAATGAATTTATTACCCGTTTTGGGTTTTCCTTCTGAACTGCACTTGACCCAAGGGCCCTGAGTTTGAGTCACGAGTGTTCGTGAGTGTTGGGTTGTTGGGGGGTTCGCAAGACACGGGCGACACCCCTCATCCACGTCCCATGGTATGGTGGGGCGGGTTTAACCGTAAACCCCTTTCTAACAGTTTTCCAAATATTTTCGGGGAAAATCAGGAAGCTGGGGGCGCAAGCGCCCGCCATGCCATCCTACCGGGTCGCTGTGCTGAGGTAAAGGCTTCACACCTGCCCGATCATGTTTGGCCGTGGCTCAGGTCCATGGTTTGGCCACAGGGCGGCCACCCGACGTGAATTGCCAAATGTCAATCCGCTTGCAGTGGCCCCTGCAGGAGAACCTGGGGGGAGGTGCACCGCGGGTGCGTGGCAAGCCCAAAATACCGGCCATGCCAGAAGGGGGACCGACGATGAGGGAAGGAGGACAACAAGGGGAGAGAGTGTGGGGTGCATAACCCGCGTCGGAAGCGAGGGCTCTCGCCGAAACTACAGGCCCCTGGGAGGGGGGCCTACACGGTGGTAGCGGCCCCCTTATGTCACCATCGAAAAGCAGAGGGCGAAAAAGACCGTTGTTTTTTCACGTGGCCGGGTGTGGTTACCCTGGGCCAGGAAGTATCCCGGGCCATGGTGAAAAAAAAGATGAAGTTGCCCCAGTAGCGGCGATAGGACTGGCGACGCTGACCGGAGAAGACGAGCATTTGGACGGGAGGGATGCGCGATGTCAATGGTGACCTGGCCCGGTCTTGGGACAGGAGATACCCCCCTTTGGGGGCCATGCCAATCTCCGCCGCCCCCACCTCCCCCAGAAAAGGGCCCCCGCGGGCGAAGAAAGCCGCCTGGAGAAAGATTTTGTGTTTCTGAGAAGATTTTATTTTTAATTTTTTTGTTTTTTTTAGGTTTTAAAAGTCAGAGCAGACGGTCGTCTCTTTATAGGGGGGGATAGTGCTACGCCAGTGGGGTTTTTTGTCTCTGTGCGAAACATTGGTTTTTAAAATGAAGGGACCTGGGCAAAAAAGACGCAGCTGGCTGTGAGGGGAGGAGCGGAGGAACAAGCCGGAGTCGGGTTGGGGCTGCCCTGTGAAGACCTCTGGTGCCTTTTTGACCTGATATTCTTTTGTTTCCCTGTTTAAAGCTGTTCTGCAGTGTGACAGCTGGGGTTTTCCCCCTGTATTGTGCCTATAGAAAAGTGTAGGGTAAAAACTTGTGTAAATAAAGGAAAGACTGTCATTTTGGTTTTTTTCGGCCCTGCTCGCCCTTGGCGTTTCCCCTCGTGGTGTTTGGGACGCGTGGTCCGGGCCTCTTTGGGGCTGTTTATGTTCACGACCCTTGAATAGCCGCGTCTGCCAGCCTGCCTTGTGTTGGTGGCCCAGAGACGAGGCGGCCGGGGTAACAATATGATATATATATATAATATATATATATATATTATATATTATAATATGTATATAAAATACATAATTTATATATTATATAATATATATTATAATATATATAATATACCCCACACACCAACACCAACAAGACGTCAAGTAATTTTTTCTTTCACATTATTGGCCCATGAATTTTAAAATTTAAATTCATTTTAAGTACATAGCAGCCCCCCCAACTGAAATCTACCGTCTTGCTGAAAGAAATTTTCTTTTTTTTTTCTTCAGAATTTCATCATAACTATATTTTTTTACATTTTTCTTACAACTGAATGCAAGTAGGCTGTAGGAGTGGTATGCATATAAAATATCTACATCTATCTATCTATTTATTTATATCTATATTATATCTTTATTATCCTATCTATTATCTTCTATTATCTATTTATATATATAATTTATATAATATATATATATAATATTATAATTTTATATATATATATTAAAAAGTCGTTATGGGGTTTTTCCCCATAGGCGTCGAACGTCAAACGAAGAGGGAGACTAAATATAGGCCGTAATTTTCATGTTTATTCGCAAAAATTTAGAGATCAGCTTATCTTAATCAGTGCGCAATATGAACCAAAAATACTAGCATTAGGGCAACAGAACTAATAAATTTAAAAGGTTCGTTAAATTCAAAGAAATATCAAATAACAAAAAAAAGGTGAGCAAAAATTAGCAAAACAAAACAGGTATAGGTATAAGTACAAAAAGTATTAAAATGGAGAAAAAAGACAATAAAACAAAAAAAACATTGGAAAAAAGCTATAAAAAAAAAACCCAAAACAGGGTATGGGCGGGGGAAGGACAACGTAACTAGTGAACAAGGTGGTAGGGGGTGGGGTTTTTTTTTAAGCCCGGTTTCATCTTCGGACAGCAAAGTTCCGAGACAGAGGTTAGACGGGAGGAGAGGGGAAAAATTTTTAAAGGTCTGTGTTGGAGAAAAGGTTTGTGAGTGTTTGGTGGGGTGCTCTCTTAGGGCCCGGGGAAAGAGGTTGCTCACGGTAGTCCCGTACGAAAAGATTCCCCTTTGTTTCCATTATGCGGACCCCCCCGTCCCTGATTGGCAGTCAGACAGGCAAAAAGATAATACTTGGAAACCCCAAGTTTAAAGTGGCATTTCGTAGGCTTTTTAAAAAAATTTGCAATAGGTTAGAATTTTTAAAAACAAAAAGTGAATTTTTTTGCGGGTAATTGTTTTTAGGAGCGTTTTTTGTTGTTTTCAATTTAAAAGTAAATTTTCCCCATAAATGGATTTAACATATCTATGACCCTTTTTAAACAGATGAACAACAGTTTGATTGAAAATTTTTTTTAAAAAAAAAAAACCTTTGTTTTTTTATCAAAAGATAAAATGGGTCCCCATTTTTGCAAGAAGTTTTTTAAAAAATTTCTTTTTATCATAAAAGGGTGGCCCAATTGCTCATAGATTTTAAGGGCCCAGTATGAGTGTTTTTTTGGTTGATTTTTTTAAAATATGGGATATTGTGAAAAAATGGAGGCCGGGGTAGTAAAAGTGGGTTTTCAATAAAACTGGTATGGAACGGCCATTAACATTGGTAACACAGGGTCTAAAAAGGGTATTTGGTTATTCTGTGTTTTTCGGGAAAATTTTAAAACTTGGGGGGTTTGAGGGTTAAGGTAGGTAAGAAAAATTTTCATGTAAAGGGGCTTTAACAGCACAAATGTGTCTCAATATACCGACGGATAAAGGGTCTAAATTCAAGTGGGGATTTTTTGAGCCGTTAGTTTGTGGGAAGAGAAAAGCATTGGAAGGAGGGCCAAGGGGGGAGCCCATACTACCCCGTCTGTTTGGGGGTATAGTTTTATTACATATGAAAAACGAGTGGTGGGCGCAATAATGAGTAATTTCTTTAAAATCTCTTTTTTTAAACCCAAAATTGTCAAGGTGGGGTGGGTTTTTTAAATTGTTTTTTATAATTCATGGTTTTTGAAGGGGAAATTTGTGAAAACGATTCCACGTCAAAATTTCCATATGACGGGTTTTTTGGGTCTAGGTTTTTATCTTGCGGAAGCAAAGATTCCGAGATCATGAGGGCAGACGTTACTCTACAGCCCTTAAGAAGATGAGGGGCTATATTAATCACCACCCCAAAGGGGTGGGTTGTCATCTTTAAAAAAACGTGACTACACCAAAAATTTCTTTAAAATCTTAAATGACCATACCCAAATTTAAAAAGATCAACAGAATACACCCCCTTTTTTTGTATCTCGAAGATAAAATAAAAAAGACTTCTACGGATGATTAAAAAAGTCCAGGTGAAAACACCTATAATTTTTTTTTTTATTCTGGTTCCCAACTGGATACTGTATGGTCCTCCAAAGGTTTCACAAACCCAATATTCCTCTTTTGACCCATTTTTCACTATTGGAACCCTTTTTTATAATACTGCTAAATTTCTGGTTCCCCAAAAGTCTCCTTTAACTTCCAATATGTATACCATTTATAAATTCCCTTCCTTGCCCAAAGAAATCACATCCCTAGACCCAAAAAACCGTCACTATGGCAAATTTGGGGCGTGGAATCGGTTCACTAATGTCCCCCTTCTAGAAACCATGATATTATAACTAACAACTTAAAACCACCCCCCTTGACAACTTTGGTTTAACAAAAAGAGAGTTTCAAGAAATACTCATTTTGCGCCCACCCACTCTGATTTTTTAGATAAGAAAATATACCCCAAACAGACGGGGTAGCTATGGGCTCCCCCACTTGGGCCCCCCATAACCAATGCTTTTTTCTGTCACCACAAAACTGGCTCAAAAAATAACTACCATTTTGGGGAAATTGAGCTTGAAGTTAAAAAACAATCAAAAACGCCCTACAAAAAAAATTTACCCGCAAAAAAAAATCACTTTTTTTTTCAAAAATTCTAACACTTTGCAAATTTCTTAAAACAGCCACGAAATGCCATTTTAACTTGTTTTCCAATGTAGTATATCATTACCTGCCCCTGATCCCAAAGTCGGTACGTGGGGTCAACCTCACGATGGTTGGGTTTGTGTTTTTAAATTTTAAAACTCCCCCAGGCTCATTAAAAAGGGTTAAAAGAGGTCATGCCACCCCCCGATGGTACGTTCGGGAACGGTTTATTTTGAAAGAAGGGATGCAATTTTAGGGGGAATTGTGGAAAGGAGCGAAAGTGGTGTGCGTATTTTTGTGTTGAAGTGTAGTTGTGCAAATGACCGAAGTGAGGTGGCGGGGTTTAAAAACCCGAGGAGGGGCGGACAATGCTTATCTATTTTTGGGGTTTTTTGATTTTTGGCCATTTAGCTTTAAAATAAAATATGTTTTAGGCGTTTTTTCATTTTTCCCTTCTTACATAGAGTCAGGGCTTATAAAAAGGATTTGATATTATCTATTTTTTTGAAAAACAAGGTTTAAAACGGGACAAAACGAAATAGGGCACAGTAAAACAAACACTAAAACAAAAAGACAAAAAAAACTTTAAAAAAAAAACACGAGACAAACATTAAAACGAGAACCCCCTTCTCTCACATATAAAAATTTAAATCCTTATCTCTTTTGCCGAGACCACCTTTTTGGGCACCAACCACAGTCACACCGATCTCCCTCTTAAAGGGGCCCGGGGACTTTCCTTGTCACCTCGGCCCGCAAAAAATGTTTTTGGTTCTAAAAAATCTCACATAAAAAAACTGCTTTGTACACAAAAATGTTCTTCATAATAATTAAAAAACTTTTAAAAATTATTTCAAAAATGAAAAAAATTTCCTTGAAAAAAAATAGTAAAATAAGTAAAAAAAAACCATTTTTAAGGGAAAGATCTTTCATAAATTTGTAAAAATGTAAAAATATAAAAAGATAAAATGAAAATATTAATAAAGTTAAGATGAAAAAAATGAGGTAAAAAAAGATTAAAATTTTTTGCAAATCATTTTCTGTGGGGTGGTCTCTTTTTTCCCCAACTTCGTCAAAAACACGATGTAAAAATGTTTTTTAAAAAATACAAAAATATTAAAACATACTAAATAAAAAGCTAACCCCAAAGCAAAGCATAAAATATAAGGAGGGACGAGGCCGGCGGGTGAGTCGTCCAGGTGGTTTCCCGTTTTCTGTTGCCGAGTTTCCTCCCGTTGACGGGCATCCCCCCCCCGGGGGGAAAAAAACAGGGGCTTTGGGAACCCTGGGGGGCGTCGAGGCTGCACACCTCCGTGGAAACGAGGGGAACGCCCCCCTTCATTCGAAAAGGGGGGAAGAAAGAATATGTGGGGACCGGGGGGGACTACACAGGCGGTCCACTAAAAACCCCCCCCTAAAAAGCGCCCCAAAACGCCGAGTTGGGCGTGTTGGCGTCGGTTAGCGGCGACGGGCGTACCATCACTCCTAAAAGGATTTTTTGGGGGACAGATTGGAGGGGAGCGTAAGTTCCCTTGCTCAGGCAAAACCGGGGACTTTACAACTGAAAAGAATGCACAGGATAGTGGTTTTATAAGGGAATAAAGAGCAGTGTTTAAGAGATAACGTGAGAAATTCGGGGGTTCAAACCACTGACCGATCCCCTTTGTAATGACCGACCCCCCTTGGAAAAATACATGAAAATCAAAACCCCTGCCCTGGTTTGCCTTTGTTCTCACTTTTTTCATCCTCCCCCGATCCTTCACCATCGCCCTGGGCGGGGTCATGTGCATCTCCTCCTTTTGTCGTTACGGGGCCCTGGATCCCCGACTTTCCTCCTCTACTTCGCTTTTGCCTGGCCTGATCATCAGCATCCTTTTCCTTTTTCCCTTGGGGCGGCTCCGGGAAACTCCAAATTGCCCTGGGCCGTATGGTCGTAGACGATTCGCATGGCAGATCTCCGCCCTGCAGAGTGTACGGGTTCTCCCAATAGTTCACAGGACCATGATCTTACACTGCACGGGCCCTTTCCCCCCGGGGCCTCAAAGCTCTTGGGGCCCTCGCGCCTCAGAAACTTCTTTTACCAGGACGAGGTCACCCACGCAAACCCTGCAGACGTCTCACCCCCTTCATGATCTGCGCCGTTTTTCTCTGGATCTCTTGAAACTGGACGAGTCTCTCGGGCGTCGTTCACCTCTCACGCAACGTCCTTGGGGGCATCCTCGTCGCATCTTCATAATTCGTAAGATTTCCGGGGAAGAAAACAGTCTCTGCCTGTAATGATAAAGGGGTTTTTGGTTGATCTGCTGCAGTGCCGTGTTCACCCAGTTTACATAGGGCAAAGATGTTCCAGTCGTTGGGGTTTGACCAAAAGTGTTGCCAACGAACTTTTATGACACGATTGCTGCGCTAAACCCAATCCTTTGCCTTGGGTGGAAAGCGTTGGCATACATTTTTTTTCCGCAATTCCTAAACACCTAAAAAAATGCATTTTAAACTCTCCCCCTTTTATCTTTAATAATGCTTTGGGGGGCCCAAACGAAAACTATTCCTTCACAAAAGCATCTGCTACAGTCTCTCCCCCTTCTTAGAATAAAGAGGAACCAATTGCAAATAGCGAGGAAATACGATAGATAGAACGATCGAGGGGCCACTCGCAAAACCCCAGCATGTCTACAAATCAGCCGGACCCTATAAAAAGGGTTTGTGTACCTGGGGCATCGGGGCCAAAGGAGCAGGGACGACCGCCCCCTTTCCCCTTTTCTACCTCCCTACAAAAAACCGAATACTTCTCACCTCTGAAAGCTTTTTGGGGAATGAACTACTCGCAGCCGAAAATAGTCCTAAAGATCCCAGGATGTGCAGCTGACCTGTCATTATGCACAAGCCGAAGAGCTACATCCTTAAGACCTGGGGATTACAAAAATTGTGAAGCACCCGTTGGAAGGTTTTAACATGATACGAAAAATTCCATTAATTCAAATTTCCTCAAGGGGGAGTGGAAATCTCCGTCTTGCCCCTTATTCCCTAAAACTCCCGCAACTCTTGCCATAATGGGTCTCTACTTTGGGGCCTCTGCAACTTTTTGAGGGCTCAGTTCCTCGTCAATTTTGGGCAACTTTAGGGCTCAGCAAATGGGGAACATGATGTGATGCCCCTGGCTTATTTTCAGCTCATAATTAAAAAACGAAAAATTCAGGGCTCCACTACATTCTGCCGACTATGTCCTTCGGAAAACTGAACAAGGCGGACGATGGTCGTGAAAATCTGGAAATGACGGCCATACAAATACGGTTATAGTCCCGAACTGTTTCCCATGCCAAAGGCTTCGAGATCTATTATGGGTTTTTCTTTTCGGCACCCTCAACTTACGAGATAGTAGGCAATGCTTGGGGAACCCCCTTTTCTTTTCTTGCATAAAACTCCCCAATGGCAAAAACCGGAAGCATCGCAATGCAGTTAAAAACTCTCGTTAAAGTTGGCTTCCCAATACTGGAGCTAAAAGTTGTTTAGATTCAATTCACCCCAAAAGTTTGCTTTTGTTTGGCCCCCCCCCTAAATTTAGGTTTTTTTTTTAGAAGCTGTGTGATTGGAGCAGCACCAAAGCATAATGCCAATATGCCCCTAAAGAAACTGTGGTCCGAAACTGTCTAATTGCCTTATGTTTTGGGGGTTTTTCATATCAGCAATAGCCTTTATTTTCTCGGGTCAGGCAAGATCCCCTGGGGGGGACAAGAAAACCGAAAAAATTTAAAAGTTTTAACTGCAAAACGAAATTTTTGAATTTAAGCCAAAACCCCTTGGGGTGATAGCAAACGTAATTTTCTCTAATATCAAGATGTTCTTCAAATGGGGAAAGAGATAGACTAATCGCGGGAAACCGGGGCGTGTTTACCAATACCGGATCAGAAGCATTTATGCCTCTGAAATGTAAGGGGGCAGTTGCTAACCCAATGGCAATCCTCTTAAATTGAAATAATCTGAAGCCATCGCTAAGCGGTTTTGGGCCCGATCTTTCTCTTCACCTCTGTCCATATGCGGACCGGCATCCAGGGTGTGAACCACTGAGTGCCCGCAAGTCATCTTAGTTGATCAAGGCGCGGGATCGGTACGCTCTGCCTATAACACGATTTTTAAACCCCAAAATCGACGCAAAATCGTACTCCCCCGTCTTTCTTTTGACCAAAACGACCCGGAGACAACCCGGGTGACATGGAGGCCAATGACATCGTCTTCAACTCTTGGCGCCCTCGTCACGGATTGTAGCGCAGCGCTTTCGGCGCCTCCATTGCCGGTTTTTGTCGGCTGACGTCTGCCCTGGGAATTGTATGACGGATCCCGGGGATTGCCTAAAGGGGCGTCTTCATCAAAGAGGACCGCGTATCTGTCTACACTCAAGTAACTGAGTCGTCTGACCGAACCGGGGATGGTCTAAAATCTCCTTAGGAAAAAAGGAAACTTTACCTGAAGGCGAAGAAGCGTACATACGTCCATTGTGGTGGAAAAATCTGGAACCTGATTTATTATACCCGAAATCTGATATACCTACTTGGTATCAAAAACACCTAAAACCATTAAAGTCGATATCTGGCTTTTGATGTTAGGCGAAAAACCAAAATCATGAGAAATGCAAATTCATACCCCCTGAAAATAAGATCGCGCACTCTACAAACCCCCTCAAAAGCGGCAATCTAAAAACCTTAGAATACCCTCTTATTTATTTGAATAAACTCATTAACAGCTTCAAGCTGGGCAATGCAGTCCCCTGTGGGGAAAAAATTTTGGTTGGTAAATCATTCACAACCCCAAAATTTGGACCTACCATCTGTCCCTGCACAATACTTCGCGGAATTAACACTTTTCGTCTTTCCTGCAACCTGAACAATGATGCGGGAAGTCCCGCGAAAAAACACCCGTAATAAAATTCCAGACCCAGGCGACACCGATTTTTTCGGCACAAAAGACCGGGTGATACCTTCTGGGGCGCACAACGGTACCTGAACTTCGTACGACGCTCTGTTACTCCGAGAGACCCAAAGAGGGAAAATCGTGAATGCCATTCTGACTCGGACACCCTTGAACACCCTGTATTACGGGCAGGTGAATGATAGCTACCATCCGAAAAATTTAATCGCCCCAAACCCAAACCATCCCGATCAAAAAAATCTCCCGGGGAAAGGGTACCGTGTATTTTCAATATTACTTTTTGGGTAAATTTTACACACACTCAGAACAAAAAAAAGGTTTAATCCTCCGTCGTTCAAAGGAATGGCCCGACGGCCTTTAGCGATCTAAGGAAGGCGAAACCCCCCTTTTAATTCAAATTTTTCTTCATCTTTTCACATATCAAAGTTATTTCGAGCCCGTGTCCCCCAAAGCAAATTTCAAATAAAAAACCATTTACACCGATACGAAAATGGGGCTGCCGGGAGCAATCCATCAAATCACGGGCGCCACCAGAGCATCTCGGGGGTTTTAGGCTCGGGTTCCCTTTTTACTGGCTCACGAGAGGATGGGACGGCTGCCTTCCGTGGGCCCGCAAAGGGACGTTTTTGTGAAAAAAGGCCCGTTCGCATTACATTTAAAACATCTTAATCTGGCGCATTCCTCTCCGGAATCCCGGGGTTTTTTTTGCTGTTGGTATACGGGGGACGGGGGCGAGGCGGACTATCGCCACGGTAAGCACAGAGTACGCGGGGGGGCCGCATTTCTTTCGCGACAGCACTTCAATGACCCTGGGCGGTCCTTCGACGGGCCACCCCTCGGCGGAGGCCCAAAATTTCGGGGGGCATCAAAACGCGGAAGCGGGCCCCCACATGCAACACGATGCTTCCCGTAACCAAAAAGGAAGCCCGCAAAAAGATTTGGGGCATGACTTGTCTGGACGCCCATCGCTCGGGGGTAACTCTTACTCCCTGATTAAACCGGGCGTTTCAATCTTTCAAAGAAACAGGGGTGCCCGACCTGGGGGTAATTTGTAATATTAAAATACCGAAGAAACGTAGAGGAACATGACCCCCAAATCTAGCCCTTAATTTATTCTTAAAGTCTTCCCTGAATTTTTCCGTCAAAAATTTGGGGAATTTACAACGACTCTTTTGTGCCCCCGGCAGAACTTTTCGCAGCGCGAATAAGCCGGCATCTTATGGGTAATGGCATTTCGACGTGCCGTTCCAAGATTTTACCTCTTTATTTCGTTTTTAGTGGGTTTGATGGGGAATCTTGCTCTAAAAGGGGGCACCGACTCTCTATGTGAAATTAATCTACATGGGGGCCTGCAATCTGGGGCCCTCTGAATTTGCCGACCCACTCACGTGCTAAATAACACTCTCCCGTACCCCCAACAAATCGTTCGCCAATGCTGGTACCGCGGGGAAAGTTCCTCGTACACGAAGATCCAGTGGTTCGCGGTCTAGGATCTCTTTCGCCCCGCGGCGCTCATTTTGCGATCATCCCCGGCAAATCACTGCCATCGAATATCGGAGCTACGACGGGCCAGCTCCCGACCGGTATCCCGTTGCGACTGTTTCTTCCCCCTAATCAGTTAATAAAATAAATTTAAACCACTCGTTTATAAAATACTTACACACTAAAAAAAATAAACCGCGACTTATAAAAATTATAATTATCCCTCTGAACTTATAAGGCAAAGGGGAAAAAACACTGGGTTTCGCAAAAACCCTCCCCCTGAACGTATAAAAACTTTTTAAATTTACGCTTTAAAGTTACAAAACAATTGACAAAAAATTGCGTAAGGGAAAACAAATGCACTAATCACCTCGGTGGTAAAAAAAATTCACAAGCCCTGTTTGGGAAACAAAAAATCAAAAATATCGCGTCCCACGCTAGCCCCAAAAATGGGTTACGGGGGTTGTGTTTTTAATTACAACATCCCCCAGGCTCATTAAAAAGGGGGTAAAGAGGTCACTTTCCCCCACCCGATTGGTACTTCGGGGAAGAGTGTATGTTGTAAGAAGGGGTGCAAAGTTAGAGGAATTGGGAAAGGGCGACAGTGGTGTGCGTATGTATGTGTGTGAAATGAGTTGTGCAAAGAGCCCAAGTGAGGTAGGTGGTTTGGGAAACCCGAGGGGGGGCGTGTACAGATGCTTCATCTATACTTTTGGGTTTTTGATTGTTTGGCCCTTTACTTTAGAATAGAAAATGTTTTAGGCGTATTCAGCCTTCCTTTTTACATAGAGTCAGGGGCTTATCAAAAGGTATTTTGATATTATCTATTTATTTTTTAAAAAAAAGGATAAAAAAAGGACAAAAACGAAATACGGCACAGTAAAACAAAAACCCAAAAACAAAAAGACAAAAAAAGACAAAAAACAATAAAAAACGAGACAAAACATTAAAACGAGAACCGCCTTCTCCACAATAAAAACTTTAAACACTTTCTCTTTTTGCCGAGACCACCCATCTTTGGGGACCCCAACCACAGTCACACCCCATCTGCCCTCTTGAAGGGCCGGGGACTTTTCCTTGTCACCTCGGCCCGCGAAAATGATTTGGGTTCTAAAAAAACTACATAAAAAAAAAAATTTGCATTGACACTAAAATTTTCTTTACATAATAATTAAAATAAATTTTAAAAAGTTTTTTAAAAATGAAAAAAGTTCCTTGAAACAAAAAAAGTAAAAAGTAAAAAAGAACCTTTGTACATGGTAAGATCGTTCTAAAAATTTTTTAAAATGTTAATAAAAAAAAGATAAAAGTAAAATATTCATAATAAATTTAAGATGAAATAATAAGAGTAAATAAAGATTAAAAGTTTTTGCAAAATTTATTTTTTTGTGTGGTGGTCTTTTTCCCAACGTTGTCTAAAACACTGTAAAAAAAGTTTATTTTAAAAATTTCTAAAAAAATTTAAAAAAAAACTAAAATAAAAAACAACCCCAAAAAAAAGCTAAAATATAAGGACGGGTGACGAGGCCGCGCAGGTGATCGTCCCGGGGGCTTTCCCGTTTTCGTTGCCGCGCTTCCCCACCCTTTTCGGGCATCCTCACCCCCGGGGATAAAAAACCGGGGGTTTAGGCAACCCCAGGGGGGGTGAGGGTGCGAACCTCCCTGGAAAGAGGAGGGAAAGCCGCCCTTTATTCGAAAAGGGGGGGGACGAAAGATATGTAGGGGACCGAGGGGACTACCAGGCGGTCCATACAAGTCACGCATAATGGAAAAACAAAGGCAAATCTTTTGTACGGGAAACCCCCCTGAGGGAGACCACTTTCTCGGCCTAAAAAGAGCCTCCCACCAACACACACCCTTTTTTCCCCAAAACAGCTTTAAAATTCTATCCTCTATTCCTCCCCCTAGGGCCTCATGATTTGGAATCTTTTCTGATCCCCCAAGATGAAACCCGGAGCTTAAAAAATAAACGCTACCGCTACCACCTTGTTCACTAGTTTGCGGTCCTTCCCCGTATCACCCATTTGGGTTAGTTTTTTTTATAGCTTTTTTCCAATGTTTTTTTAATGTTTTTTTGTTTATTGCTTTTTTTCCTTTTATAACTTTTTTGTATATAACCTAACCTTTTTGTTTTTCTAATTTTTTTCTCACCTTTTTTTATTATTTGATATCTTTTTTTCAAAATAAACAACCTCTGTATTATATAGTTCTGTTGTCTAATGCATAGTATTTTTTGGTTCACTATTGCAGCATTTGATAGAGATAAGACTGATCTCTGAAACTTTTGGGCGAATAAACATGAAATTATTCACTGCCGTATTAGTCTACCTCTTGGGTTATATATATATTTATATATATATATATATATATATAATATATATAATATATATATATATAATATATAAAATATATATATGTGTGTGTGTGTGTGGTGTGTGTGGGTGTGTGTGTGTTGGTTTGTGTGTGTGTGTGTTTTTTGTGTTACCACGTTGCCTCTCCTCTCCCTTTCCTCTTCAGACCTGAGGATGGAATCCAGTCTCTTTTCCAATAAATCTAATTTTGTATTGTGGGTTTTCTTCCATGTATGTATTATGCATATATTATGTATTGTGATATATATATATATATAAGTATACATAAATCATATATGTAACACACACAAATATGTATATATATATATATATATAAAATATATATATATATATATGTTATATAACATATATAGGGATATACATTTATATACACATATATATGTATATATTATATATATATATATATATATATATAATATATATATTTTTTTTTTTTTTTTTTTTTTTTTTAACAGCCCTTTATTCCACAAAAAGAAAATCGGCTTCTCTCAATTCATTATTTGAGAGGATACTTGGCAGTCTCACCCTTGCCTGACTGGATGCCTTCCTCAAAAAATATTGATCAGGGGATCAATAATGATGAAAACAGCAATGAAGAGAGGAAAGCGCACGAGTATCTTTCTTTTCCGAACGATGTTATACATTTTCCATGGAGAATGGTGGTGTCGATGTCGCCCAAGCATTCACAAACAACAACAAAAACAAACAAAAAAAAGAGCAAATGATAAATTCCAACGAGAAGGTAAAAAAAGCTGTTTGCCATAGGATCCCAAAAGTACGCTGCATGCATTTTCTTCGTGGGACCGTTTATTGAAGCGATGGAGAAAATACTGGCCATAAGGACTGAAGATGAGAATTAAAAAGAAGGAAATTAAGAACTACATAAAGAACTTATTGCAAAACGGCCTGTCGAACTTTTCCGTCAAGTGGGAGCATCAGCTGACCTGCGCGAAATGTCAGATATTTTCGCTGTGTTGTGAAGAATTAAACACGAAGAAGAGAAGTAGGGAAAAAAAACGTTTTTATTAGCAAAGCGGTATCGGAACAGGGGCAAAGAATCCCTCCCCCCCTACACTAATATATTGTAGGAACCTACAAGACTCCTTTATTGTAAGGATGGAGTGCGGCTGCTTATAGGAGCGAGGTGTTGCTCCTGGTTCCCCGCAGGGAGTCTGCTTGTCATCTCCTACAGTGGTCTAATGATTGCCGTAAGTCACGTATTTAGCATGTGACAACCGGTGATTAACAAAGAAGTGTACAGCAGTACATGGCTCTTGCGGAAGGGGACAGACAACACACTATTGGAATGTCTAGTGTGGCAAGAATAGGTGAATATTCAGTTAAAGCAATGATCATGAGTATACGCATAAGTACATGTATGAGTGAAGATACGTGTATGACATACACAACACACACACACACAAACACACACACACACACACACACACACACACACACACACATATATGTATATGTATATACCTGTATGTGTATATATGTGTGTGTATGTGTATATATATGTATATGTATATATTTTGATGTATATATATATGTATATATGTGTGTTATATATTTATACATACACGCACATGTTTAAGTGTGTGTACACACAAACACACACACACACACTCACACATATATATATGTGTGTGTGTGCGTGTGCGTGTGTCAGCGCCGGAATGATGGGCCCTACAAGAGTATGGTAGGTGG
>NW_023653743.1:22500-25000 GCF_015228065.2 Penaeus monodon
TGGCCGTAATAAGTTGCTAGTATTTATATTCTAGAAAATAATATAGTCATTAATATAATCCGGTTAATACTTTTGTTCGGCACAAATATGACAACAGCTTGGTAGTTTATAATATCATATATTTGCGACAAAATAAGTAATTTAACTGGAAAAGTTTACCCATTCCTGTCGTTTATGTTGGCGGCTCGTTTACCAATGACGACATGAAACTGCTTGGTTTGGTTACGAAACCTGACCAAGACTTATGATTAAGGAGCAACAAAGTCAAAAAAGGGATAAACAAGTAGTTTCGAGGTTTTCAAGAAATCTTAAAATATCTATCTCAAAAACACGCCTATATATTCACATATAGGCACAAACACATACATATGTGTGTGTGTGTGTGCACAATACACAAACAAACTTTACTATGGCTCTCAAACTGTGCCACGTTATATTTTGCAGATGTGTGTCTTTCTGGTCTGTGAAATACGGCCTTTTGAATCTGAAATACTGGGAAAATATTGAAAGTTTTGAGAGAAGTGAAGGGTTTATTGTTTCGTGTGTCACCAAATCACCAAACTAATAAGGAACACTCGTGACCGAAAGAAAGAGTATTCCGTAGGCACTACATACACAAACACGTACACCCACACACACGCACCACGCACACGCACACGCACACGCACACCCACACTCACACACACACACACACACACACACACACACACACACACACACACACACACACACACACACACACACACACACACACACACACACACACACATACACACGAGGTGTAGCTCCTTGGCTTCCCGCAGGAAGTTTGCCTGTCATATTGCAAACTATTGTAAGGATAGCTATAAATCACGTATTAACATGTGGCAATTGGTGATGAGGGAACTGAAACAGTCGTATGTTTAGTGTAGCAAAAAGAAATGATTAAACTGGCGCACACACCACACACACACACACACACACACACACACACACACCACACACACCACACACACACCACACACACACCACACACACACACAACACAACACCACACACATATATATATATATATATATATATATATATATATATATATATATATATTATATATATATATATATATATATAAAACGTCGATCATCGCCAGAGTCTGTGCTAGAGTCGGGGCCAGCGCCAGTCACAGTTACGTAGTGGCAATCTAAAAATAATGCGACCAAACGTTCATTTTTATTCCACACCTGGTTACCGGAACAGATGTACACTGCCGCCGATCGTTGGAAATCTTATGGACGATTAACAGCGTGCTAACAAGACTGCTGACTAATTTCAGGAAAAATATTTTTTTATTAATCGATCCTAGCATTTTTTGTCGAAAGACAGGGTAAACTTATGGTAGAGGAATAGCTGGTAATATTATTGGTGGTAAAAGAGATGACAGGGCGATGCTATAGCCGAGTGATATAGGATGATGTTGTGGTAAACAGATGGCAGGGTAATATTATGGTAGAGGGATAGTAAGGTGATGCTGTAGTAGGGGGATGCCAGGTGTGGCATGTGCAGGGGAGACAGGGGGATATCACTGTGGTAAAGATATGGCAGGGTGATATCATGGTAGAGGGATTCTTTTTTTTATTATATCTTTTGTTTTTATATGGAAACCGGAAGATTTTACTTGAAATTTTGCATCCTATATTACCACTTTTACATACATTCGAATCTCATTCAGCTGGATAATTCCATGATCACAGACATTTACTTGTCTTAATGCCGGTAATGTACAAACAAATCATTATGCGGCCTCGCCCTTTTTTGGAATTTGTTTACTGAAAGGATACTTCAATCGACTCTGAAAAAAAATAATCCTTGTCGCTTTTCCTTTATTCATAACTGATGAATACAGTTCTAAACGTTCATCCAAATCTTCTGTCAGTTTTATGTATTCTACTTTAAAACATAATTTTAAAAAAATATTGTCATTCATTTTTTTTTTTAGGCTGCTATATTTACATCATGATGTTATTCTACAGATTGATTGTAATACCACATCATATGACCCGGACACTTAGAAATTCTTACCATTTCGTTTCACGACTGTCATTATTGTCTTCAAATTTTACCCATGTAGAGTGAACAATGTAGTTGATGCACTGCTTAAGGGAAGTGGTTCCCAACCTTTTCATTCTGTGTCCCCGACCAATATGAGATAATCTCCATGGTCGTTATCTTTAAGATTCAATTATTACGTTAAGAATAATATAATGATGCCAATAGCTGTAGGACAAGATCACCTTTGGAAGATACCAGTTTATTGATATGTGAGGGATAATTACATATTAACATTTTTAACAGAGGTAAATAAGATCTTTTCCTTGACGGGACTGAAAATTAAAATTAAATTAAAATTAATTAAAATAAAGCATTTTGAGCATGCAACGCAAATTGAGATTATGCTTAAGATTGGACATGTAATTAGAAGAAAAAAATATTTCCTTCGCTTAGGTCCATCAAACAATCTTTA
>NW_023653744.1:0-4821 GCF_015228065.2 Penaeus monodon
TATTCCCTGGCTGCCTTGGTACCAGTGTCTGACCAATCATTGTACTTGGTACAGCAATGAAGTAAGTGCCAAGTAGATTGCCGTACATCCATTGTTCTTTGGGGATCCTCACAACTCCAGGTTATATCGGAGTGTCGATTCTAGGTAATGATCATAGAATAGTTGTGACTACCCATCGAGTCCACTTCAAAACTCCCTGCCGTTCCAATGGTCACCCTAGGGTGTTTTCATGTGGACAGATTGGGAAGTGGGAGTGTTACCAGGGGTTTGCTGAGGCTGTTTTTGGGTTGTTTCACATCACTTGGAGACCTGAAAAACACCTTTAAGAATCAATTAGTGAATGCCCAAGAGCAAGACAAAAATTTCATCTCACAGAAAACAATGGAAGTCAAAACACTTGTCGCACAATTCAACAAACCCGGGGGATCCTGATACCCATCCCGGGTGTGGAGGACTATTTCGTGATGAGAAGGAAAAAGGAAATTTTATCGGGAATCTTGCAGAGGAGGTGATGGCCGTTTCTTAGTAAATGACATCCTACTTGTCAAGCCCTGAAAAGCTAAACCCTTTCAAGCCTTCCTTGCAGGCGACTGCGTCTGCTCAGTAAGTAGCCAGGTCGTCTCAGATCCTACTGGAGAGTAGGAAAGTTGAGCTGATTATTTTTAGTAGTTGTACCAGATTGATCCACAACAACATTTAAACTTGGATGCGGGTAGTGTCGAGAATCTCTTGTTGGACCTCCCATGAGCGAGGACCCCCTCCTTAACTGAAGTTAGGTGGGGCAGTCTCCTAACTGAAGAGTGGTAAAGCAGCAAGTATCTGCAGCATCCCAGCATCCTAACTGTGGGGCTTGCATGCTGTCCTATCTGCCATCTGGCAGACTGGTTCCTTTCCCCCGGCCTTTTAAAGGGGCTTTGGTCATCCCTTCGGGAAGGATAAAGGGATCAATGGTACGCAGCAATCACCGAGGTATTACACTGCTCAGTATACCTGGCAAGGTTCTCACTTACATCCTCCTGAGATGTATCAAAGACCACCTTCGATTTCACCCCCCCCGTAAGTCCAAAGTAGACTGAATCAAGGCAATTAGAGACATTATGTAAGAGTGACCGACATGAGTTCGAACGTGAACTTCTTGCAGCCCCACATCGACTTCAAGAAGGCATTTGAAATGGTGAATTGCGAAACACTTTGGGAGATCCAGAGATTAAGAGGGAAATTTTAACAAGGATTATTTGGGTTAATAAAACCTGTTTACTGGCACTGAAAAGGCTGTAAAAGGTGTGTTGGGGCCGTCGAGCTTCTTCCCTGTTAGTTCGGAAGTAAGGCAAGGCTTTTTTCTAGAAACCCGCCCTTTTCAAAATCCTGCATAGACTGGATACTGGACAAAGCTATTGTCCCAAAATTATTGTAGAGCAACCCTGGGCAATATCAAGGTTACCGACCTTGACATTGCAGACGATGCTGCTATTCTCTCTGAGTCTCTGGAGAACCTCGCGGGTGGCTCTAGATGTATTTAGTAATGAAACAAAGCCCCTGGGTTTTAGAGGTTTCCTGAACCAAGACCAAGATCCAGGACTTTTGGGGGCTGCTAGGATATCCTATTCAATCGGCACATGCTTGCGGCGAAGAGGACATTTAGGTCACCCGAGAGTTTTATATACCTTGGTAGAATAGTTATGACTCTGAACTGTCAGACCAGGAAGTCAGTAAAATGGATTGCCCTGGCAGCAGGGGTCATGAATTCTCTCGACAAGAGTATTTGGAGATGCTGGTCCCTATGCAGAAGCTATGTGTCTTCAAGGCCCTGATACTCCAGTTTTGCTATAATGTAGTGAAATCTGGACGCTATCCCTTTTGCCTTTTGTAATAGGTCCTTGCGCCTCAGTACCCAGTTTCTTATTAGACAACTGAGTGAATAGCCTGTGTGACGACCTACGGAAGTTAGTGACTAGCCAGAAACACAAACCGTCGCAAAGAGCTAAGAATGGGTTTGTTGTATGTGTGTGTGTTGTGTGTATGTATATATATATATTTTATATTATATATTATGATTATATATATATATATATATATACAATATTAATAATATATATTATATTATATTTGATATATATATTGGTGTGTGTATGTTATTATTGTTTTTTGTTTAGTTGTTGTGTTGATATATGTATAGTTGTTTATGTTGTATATTACACACACACACAAACAAACAAAACACAGACAACCAGACAACACAAACAAATCACAAACAACAAGCACAACATATAACACACACACAAATATATATATTATATTATATATATATATATATATATATATATAATCATAATATATATATTATTATATATATATATATATATATATATATATATAATATATATTATTTATATATATATATATATATATATATATATATATATATATATATATATATATATATATCTATATATACATACATGCATATGTATATATATATATATATGTACATATGTGTGTGTGGTGTGTGTGTGTGTGTGTGTGTGTGTGTGTGTGTGTGTGTGTGCGTGTGTGTTTGTATATATATATATATATATATATATATATATATATATATATATATATGTATGTATGTATGCATGTATGTATACGTATATATATATGTATATATATATAATATATATATATATATATATATATATATATTATATATATATATACCTAACACACACACACACACACACACACACACACACACACACACACACACACACACACACACCAAATTTGTATATATATATATATATATATATATATATATATATATATATATATATATATATATATATTTACATAAATTTGCGACTGACTACCAAAGGAAATTGAGAGAGGCTCATAGTACTTAGTGCTTCACGCTTTGTATCGATATTTTCAATACAAAAGTAAATGAACTGAACTGAAAAAGAGTTCTTCATTCTTAAGAGCAAGCGGTTAGCCGAGGACTGGTATACAGCTCGAAGATATTCTTTAGCTCAAGCATGGAGCTCACAAAGTATTTATTCACATTATACATGAGGTATAGGTCTCGAAAAAATCTATGTATTTTTATACGTCACAGTTTGGCCCAGATATAGGACATCTGTTTCTGTTCTTTCGGACACTATCATTCTAAAAGCATATGCTCTAGGAATTAGCCCCCCCCCAAAAAAAAAAATAATAATAATAAATCTGGAATACAGACTTCGTATCCTGATATCATGATTGATACAACCGGGCTTAAAACCAGAACAATATAAAAATAAAATATATATATATATAATATAATATATATAATATATATATAATATATATATATTTTTTTTTTTTTTTTTTTTTTTTTTTTTTTTTTTTTTTTTTTAACAATATAACAAAATATATATATTAAAAATAATATATATATATATATATATATATATATTATAATATATAATACACTGACCTTTATTTTAAAGGTTCCAAGCAACATGATCGGTGCTCTCTAAAAATTTGTTAGCCCATAATTTTTAGAACGGTTTCAAAAAACTTAAGTTTCAATGCCTCAAAATATTCGCTGAAGTGAGATTCCTACTAGTTCCAGAATATACCTAAAGATTTCACAAAGTTCTGTCAGTTCTAAGGGATTCATTATTATGATATTATGATAAAAAAATCCCCATGGCTTTTTCTCTGGTTTTTTTTTTTTTGCTTCTGTATGTGCCAGTCAGTAGCCCCTGAAGCTATGGCAAGTATATTTTTTTGAAAAAGACATCGAAGTACCCAGCAATTGTTAAACTATTTTTTATACTGCCGGTGGACATGTAATTATCTTTTTTATCCTAAAAGAAAAATAAACAAGCGGAATTTGCATGTAATGATAGTTTTTTTAGGACTTATAATTGCTGTTCGTGTATTGTTATTGTTGTTAAAAGTCATCATCATTATTGATTCCAGTATGCACCCCTTTCAGTAACCCTTTTTTATATCATTAGAAAAAAGATGTTTCTGACCACCCTGATATTTGTATTTTTTTATTCCTGAAAAAAAAAATGCTTAGGAGCTGAAATTTATACACTGAGGAGTATACATTTTTCTTTCCTGTTTTGACCCTTTAGAAAAGAGGTTGTAACCCTAAAATTTGCAATAAGAATATACTGTGTTAATGCACATACAAAATATAAAGATCTGTAAAACAAACAAACAAAATTAGCCAAAAAACGAGTTTACGCTTTCCCTTAGACGGCACCCATTAATATATTCAGAATGTTTTTCTCTTCCGAAATTCATTTTTTCTAGCGACCAGAGTCCGTATGAGAAGTCTGTTGGCATGTGTTGTAATTAGTGACCTCTTCGCCGTAGCCTGCATCATGAATTTGACCTTCCATATCTTGGAACGACGATTTGTCTGGGTGAGTTTTGTTGGGAGACGAACGCACTGTCTTTTTACTGTGTTGGATGAATTACCTTAGTTCATATTAAAAAAAAACGTCTCAGTCTGTTATCCCTAAAAAACATATTTAGATAAAATCAAAGACACTGCTTTTAAGTTGAAGCCTCTGAACCAAAGCATTCATTGCAGTACATTTTTAGTAGGAGTCAGTGAAAAAAAAAGAAAAAATGCATCCCATAGCATCCCCTTCTTCTTCAAGCGTTGCCATGTGCTTGTCGCTTTTTTATTGTTTCATTAAAAGATATTACACCTCTCCCTCCCCCATGGCTCCGCTTAGACATCGTTGGCCTCTCCTCATAGCTAGGTTACTTGCTTTTTTTAAAGCTTAGACCTTTGGGTTGGGGATACACTGGTGGGCTCCATGAGCTACAAATAGG
>NW_023653745.1:0-4821 GCF_015228065.2 Penaeus monodon
AAAAAAAACAAAAAAAAAAATTTTTTGAAAAAAAAAAAAAAAAGGTTTATTTTTTTTTTTTTTTTTTTTTAAAAAAAAAAAAAAAGGGGGGAAAAATTTTTATATATAAAAAAAAAAATAAAATAATATATATATAAAATAAAAAAAAAAAAAAAAAGGGGGGGGTTTTTAAAATAATAAAATAAAATTTATATATTTTATATTTTTTTTATTTTTATTTAAATTTATAAAAAAAATTTATTTTTTTTAAAAAAAAAAAAAAAAACAACAAATTTTAAATTATATTATATATTAATATTATATTATATATATTATTATATAATATATTAAATAATATATTTATTGATAATAATTAATATGGAAATTTTATATATATATTAATATATATATATAGACATATTTTAATATTACATATATATATTTATAATAATATTATATATATATATAATATTTATATATATATATATATAATATATATATACCTATTATGTATTGCTCAGTTTTGTTCATATGTGGGTTGGTTTTTTAATAAATAAATATATTATATATATATATTAAAATATTTATATATATTATATAATAATATATATAATGTAATATTTACATACACATAACACATACTTGCATATGTGTATATATGCAACTCGACACTATATCTGTTTTGGTATCCTTTCTATAACAGATAATAACATTAAAATCTTAATAATTCTCGTTTACCCGGAAAATTATATATTTTACCCTTTTCCCCGAGTTCCAAACATCTATTTTTTAATTTAATTTGTCAGTTGTACCATGATATAACACTGACCCCGAAAATTTTTCGATCGTCATTTTTATGAAATTTTTTCTCAATCTTTTTTTTTTTTAGCTTTTTTTCTCTTTTTTATAATTTTAAATTTTGTGTGGTGTTGTGGGTTTTTGTTGTGGGGTGTGTGTGTGTGGTGGGTGTGTGGGGTGTGTGTGGTGTGTGTGTTTTTGTTGGTGTACTAGAACACGACTTCACCCGGGGGGGATGGTCCCGAGTTCAATTCCGTCGCGGCGTCGTAAAAAAGCCTGCCTCTGACTGCTCCTCGAGCCCGATCTTTCCGGGGCTTAGGTCTAACGCAGGTTCGTAGGGGGAAATCGCCCTCGTGGGATAGATGTAAAAGCCGACCGCGTTGATTAGGAAGGGGCATCCAATCGGGAAAGGGGAGACTGCCAAAATCCTCTCAAAAAAGAGAGGCCGATTTCGCAGTGAATTAAAAAAAAAAAAAAAATATTATATATATTATATATATTTCCCAATATAATAATATATATTAATATATTATATATAATATATTATTTGTATAATTCATATATGTGTATAAATATATTTATATAATTTTAAATTAAAATTTTATATAAGGGCCCCGGTGGACGAGTGGTTAGAGCTCGGATCAAATGGCACACGGGAATCTGTTCGAGGTTCGGTCACCGGCCGGGGGCGTTGTTCCCCTTTGGGGAAGGAACTTCACCTCGATTGCCCACTACCACTGGGGGGCAGCCCCCAATTTATGGTGGTCCCAAACCCGGATAAATAGAGAGAAGTTTACCTGATTTAATGGGTAACACCTGCCTCTCGGGAAAGGGAACGGGGCCCTCCCACTACTCACCCAAAGCATCCAACAAAAAAAATACAATTATATCGCTTGCCCCACGGCGGTTAAAACATAAACCTACGTTCAAAAAAAAAAAAAAAATTATTATATAAAATTTTATATAATAATATAAAATATATTATTTTAAAAAATATATATATATAAAAATATTAATAATTTTATAATAGTATATTAAAATATATATATATATATAAAATTTATAATATATAATATAAAATTTTAAAATTAATATATAATATATAATATTTATATATATATATATATATATTATTTATATATTTTATATTTGTGTTATTTTTGTTCTAGTTGAAAACATTTTTTTTTGTAAATTTGTTTATGCGAGAGGATTTGTAATCTTAAAATACATGAATTATGAAAATAAAAAAAAGGTTTTTTCTTAAAAATGCCACTCCTTTGCTTTTTTCTTCCTCACATTTTTTTTTCCCCTAAAACCCCCCGCTTTCCCCCCCTTCCTTTTTCCCCCTCTTCCTTCGTCCTCTCCATTCTATATTTTTTTTATTGTCTTTCTTCTGCTTTCCTTTTTTCACAAAATTTCCCTTTCCTCTATCCACCTCCCTCATTTTCGTCTCGTTTCTGCCCCCCCTTCCTTTTTCCTCTCTCTCCTCTCACCTCCTCCATTTTTTCTTCCCTTCCTTTCTCTTTTCCACCCCATCCTCCTCTCCTTTCCCCCTTTCTTCCTCTCTCCTTCGCCCCTCTCCCCCTTCTTCCCTCTTCCCTCTTCCTCCCGAACCCCATCCCCTTTTTACCAATCTGCAAGGAGTTTAAAAAAGTGCTTCGACTTTCGATTCGATTTTTCATTTGAAACCAGCGATCAAATTTTGACTTCACTTTTGAACCCTTTTTCGTATAAAAAAAAAAAAAACACACACACAGCTGCACATGCACACACCAAAACCCCAAAACCACACCCCACACACACACACACACACACACACACACACACAACACACACACACACACACCACAAAACACACACACAACCCCCCCACCCCCACACACACACACACACCCACACACACACTCACACAAAACCCCCAACACAACACACACACACACACCCCAAACACACACCACACACCATTTTATATATATATTTTATATATAATATATATATATATATATATAATAATATATTATTAAAATAAAGAGAGAGGAGGAGAGAGAGAGAGAGGAGAGAGAGAGAGAGAGAAGAGGAGAGAGAGAGGAGAGAGAAAAAGAGGAAAAGAAAAAGAGAGGAAAAGAGAGATAAATATGGGATAATAGATAATAATAGAGAGTGAGAGATAGTGAAATAGATAATAGAAAATTTATTTTTTTTACCATTTCATCGTTTTTTTATTATTGTTATTTTTACATCTTTACATTTTTATTTTTATTAAATCATTATAAATTTATTAATACTTTTACATTCATCGCCCTCACACTTATTATTATCAGCTTAATTGGTCCATAAATAAAAAACCCAAAAAAAAATACTGTTTTATTTTTTTTTCTCAATAATCTTGTTGGAATATTAAGGGGTTGGAAAAATTGGGTTTTTCAGAAATTTATTTGGGGGAAAACCCTTTTTGTACAAATGAAAATCTTTGGCCTGCTTTATGTATAATTTTATTTTATTATTATATAATATATAATATATTATATATATATATATATATATATAATATATATATAAGTAGATGATAAATAATAGATAGATAGATGATAGATAGATAATGATAGATAGATAGATAGATGATAATAATAGATAAATAGAATAGATATAATTAATATATTTAAAAATAAAAAATATATAATATATTTATTATTATATATATATATATATTATAATAATATATATATATATACATATTAAAACGCATATATATATAATAATATATATATATATATATATATTATATATAATATTATATAAAATAATTGGGTGTGTGTTGTGTGTGTGTGGGGGTGTGTGTGTGTGTGTGTGTGTGGGTGTGTGTGTGTTGGGGTGTGGTGTGTGGGTGTATGTGTGTGTTTTTTTGTGTTTTGTGTGTGTGTGTGTTGTGTGTGGGGGTGGTTGTGGTGTGGGTTGTTGTGGGGTGTGTGTGGTGTGTGTGTGTTGTTGTTGTGTGGTGTGGGTGGTGTGTGTTTTTATGATAGAAAGGGATAAAACAAAAAGAATATTCGAGGAAATACTAAAATAAAACTTGACTAGGGGCCCCCACAGCAAAAAGCTTGTGCGAGTTGATTATCTCTACTATTTCCTTTGTAGAATAGAAAAGTCCACAGGTGCGCTCCGAGCTAGACGAAGAGACATGGAGCTCGAAAAGGGGTAAGGTATAAAAAAAAAGAAGAAAAATACATAAAGAAACAAAAAAAAGAAATGGGGAAGGGGCAGGGTAAATTAAGTTTTGAGAGATGAAGAGGGGGATGGGGGGGGGAGGGAGGGGAGACAGAGAGCATTAAAAGAAAAATGCCTTTAGGCTAATTTAAAATTAAAAAAAAATTATATCCCTTCCTTTAAGGGGAATAGGTGGGGGTTTTAAACCCTTTTTTTTTATTGAAATAAAATCACACGCGTTTCAGACTAATTTTTCCACATATGAAAAAAAACAAACACCACACAACACACACACACACACACACACACCACACACACCACACACCACATACACACACACAACCACACACCACACAACACACACATACCCACATACACATTTGACCACACACCCACCCACAACACAACAAACCACCACACACACACACACCAAAACACCACAAACACAACACACACACACACACCACCATTTTTGCCTTATTTCTCATTTATTTTACAAAAACAAAGCATTAGCGCAGAGAACATAAATTGAGAATACTCTATGTAAAAAATAAAGTCCCTAAAACATCAAAAAAAATGACAAAAAAACAGCTGACAAAAGGATAAATTAAATGGTAATGATAACGCAAGGATGATGATTTAAAAGTCCGTAATGTAACAATGATGAATGATATGGAATTTTTTTAATGATTTTAAAATAATTAAAAAAAAATTTTAAAAAAAATAAAAAAGGTAAGGAGGGGTGATTGATAAAACAATTATAAAGGAAATAAAAAAAAAATGGTTAAAATGTTGGGAGAAAAAATGTGAATAATTGAATTTTGAAAAAAGTGAAAAGTA
>NW_023653746.1:0-4821 GCF_015228065.2 Penaeus monodon
GCTCCCCGTGGCCCAAGGGGGTTTTGCCCAATTCCTTTTCCGACGTGCCCCGGGTCTAACCTCCGGGGCTCACCCAGCCAACTCTCTGGACCAAGCAAGGTCAATCTTCACTGTGCACCTCACCAGTTTTCCGTCCAAGGTCGACACACGCCTTACTTTTGCGTCAGGTAGTCAAGGCCCAGCAAGCAGTGCTCGTCCAGATCGGCCCACATACACCGGCAGCCGCTGCACCGTGCTGCCCACGGCCAATACGAGCCTCCACTGGCCCCTTGAGCTGCACACAATGCCCCGTGACACCACACAGTCTTTGGTGGTGCGTCTGAAGTCGCATAGTGGCCAACATATCAGGCCGCACTGGGGTCTTCTCAGCCCAGTGTCCACTGTCAGGCGGCATGGCTTCCCTTCTATTGAGCCCTCCACCTGCATTGTGCGGGTTTCGACGGCAGCTTACCCAATTTGGGGGCCCGGGGAACCGGGGAAGGGCTGGGTTTCGGCCCCCTTCCTCCAAGTTTTCCGAGTTTCCTCCTGTACCATTTCCTTAGCCTTAGGACATGCACTGGGGATGGTGACCATACCTGCCCAGTCCTTGCAGCACTGCTGGAAGCATCAGAATCCATCCGGTTGAGAGGACGTGTTTCCGCTCTCTCCGACACCGACTACGTCTGTGCCCTTCCTCACCGCAGCCCCAACACAAGCCTTGAAAAGTGCTCGGCTCACCATCCTCAATGCTATCTTCTCCACTTTAGCCTTCCGGCCCCGAGGTCAGGCGGGGCTGAGCAGCTGGCCCTAGGCCACTGGTTGCCTTCAGGAAGGCCTCGAACTCCAGGCCCTCGCCAGCGCCACCTGCAGGTCCTCAGGTGTGCCTGCTTGACGTAGATTTGCAGCTGCTGGTCGCAAAGCGTCAACAAAGAAATCGGGGCCAGGACCACGATCATCTCTTCCAAAACCGCATGGTACGACCTCCTTACCAGGCCTCCACATCCTGCGCCAGCTGGACAGTGTCTCGCCACGCTCACGAGTCCACTTCTTCAAGCGTGCCCGATATACCTCGGCCTGGTGGTGGTCCCGAAACGGCGTTTCAAAGCCTCCGCCACGCTGGTGTAAGAGGCATGTTGGGATGCCGGCAGATGCCCCAACACTTCCACCACCTTAGCGCTGTTACCAGCTACAGGGCCTTCTCTTCCTGGCTCCAGCCCTGGGCAGATGCCAGTATTTCAAATTGGGAACATATGCCTCCCAGGCCACCTTCCCGTCGTACTCAGCTGGCTTACGCCTCACAGAATGTCTGGAGGCGAGGGGCTGCAGTGTGGAGAACGCGTGCCGTGAACTAACACGCCCGGGGGGGAGGAAGGGGTGAGGGAGTAACGAGGCGGTTGACCGGTCCGAGTTTGCCGCCACCTATACCCAAGGGAGTGGTTCCGTTGGGTCCCCAGCCTTCTGCAGCGACCCACTGGCTCCGACACGACGCTGCGAGGCCCGGGGTTTCCTGCCACGGACCCCAGGCAGACCCCAGTAAATCTGACACTGCATCTATGGCCAGAACCTCGTCTGCCTTCTCTGCTTGCAACGTACTACCTCGTGACGCCGCCTTTCCTCCTTCACTTCCTCCCTCAGGCCCTGAACCTCGCCCTTCAGAGTCTCCACCTCCTCCATCAGTTCACTCTTCACGCTGTTGCATGCCTTGTCGGTGTACTGCTGAGTTCCATCTTCACAGATGCAAGATTGCTCTGTAGCACCTCAACAAGTCGGCAGAACTGTTCCTCTGCCTTCCTTGCCTGCATCTCGACGAGATGGGTGCGCCTGCTCGGTGCCCTCTGGCCTGCTCTTCGGGCCCCTTTGTGCCTGCTCTTCTCCCTTTTGCCGCTCTTCTCCCCTTTGTGCCATTTCCCCCTCATACCGGCCAGCATGGCAGTGATCGGTCCATCTGGCTGGGCTTCACCTCCTCGTCCCTGCCTCAGTTTGCCTCCTCTCCCCCATGGCTGCCGCCACCCTTTGGGCGACTGACAAAAACGGCGGTCTCACTGCAAATATCACAAATCCCCTCCTACACCATTTTTACGCCGACCCCTCGTCTCTCTGCCACCCAAAACCCAAAGGGAGGGTAGGGAGACGGCGTGCATCCACAGGGGCGGAACACTGAACAGCTCCAAGAGGCAAAGACACCACAGCGCCCCCGAACACCCAAAAGGGAAACGCCAATGGGGAGGCAGAGCACGAAAAAAACAAAAATGAATCTTTCCTTTTTTTACCCAAGTTATTTCCCCTACACTTTTCTATAGGGCCCAAAACGGGGAAACCAGCCGTCAACTGCACGATACGCTTATAAAAAGGGGGAACACAAAATTTTTTTAAAAAAATTTCAATTTTCCCCCCCCCCCCCGGGCCCAAACCCCCGTCCACAGCCCCTCGTCTGGGTTTCCCGGTCCCTTCATGTTAACACAGCCCCGGTCATCCTTTCATGTTAACACATGTTTCGCAAGGACAAGACCCCCTGGCGTAGCAATATTAAATGATAATAATAAATATGAAAATAATAAAAATAATAAAAAAAAAAAAAAAAAATAAAAATAATAAAAATAAAAATAATAAAAATAAAAAATAATACAATAAAGTAACATTACTACAATAATAAAAGAAATGATTATGATGATGTGTGATGATGATGATGAGAATGATGTGTGATGATGTGATGATGATGATATGAGAGATGATGATATGGGGGATAGTAAATAAAATGATAAAAAAGAAAATAATGATATAATAATTTTTATAAAATGTAATGATAACATAATAATAATTAAAAAAACAAAAACAAAATAATAAAAATAAAAAATAATAATATAATAATAAAATAATAATAATAAAAATAAAAAAAAAAGAAAATAATAAAATAATAATAAAATGTAATGATTGATAAGATAATGAAAAATGTAATGAAAATGATAAGATAAAAAATTTAAATGATAATAAGATATGATAAATAAATGAAAAATATGAAAATAATAATATAAAAATAAAAAACAGTTGAAAACATAATATAAAAAAAATGGAATGGGTACAGTTAAAAACCGAAGCCCCGTTTCCCAAATCTGTCCTTATTTCTACCCCTCCCGTAAAATACGTGGAGGGATCTCTATTTTCTAGGGGGGGTTTGGGGGGCATTCAGCATTCAGCATTCAGCAGTATGTTGGTATTATCTTCACTATTATACCCATTTTTTAGTTTACTCTGCATTTTCTCTGGTACTTTCTCATGCCCTCCCCTGCAATCGAGGCCAAAAATGTTGGGGTTTGGGGAGGTTCCGCGGTATACTTCCTGCATATATGTGTGTACCAGGGGGTTAAGGAATTCATCGATACCAAAATCAGGTGATCAGTTATTGAGAAAAAATACTAAAATAATGAGTAAATGTAAAAAGAAAAAAAAAAAAGAAAAAAGAGAGAGAAGAGAGATAAATAAAAGACATGTCAAACCCAAAAACAAGATCATTTCTTTTGTGAGATATTCACAGAAAATAAATCTTTTTCTGGGGATATATATCTTAACATGACATCGAACAGAGTTTATACACACCACCCCCCGCCCACACACACACATATATATATACATATACATATACGTGTGGGTGTGTGTGTGTGTTTTGTGTGTGTGTGTGTGGTGTGTGTGTGGGGTGGTGTGTGTGTGTGTGTGTGCATGCGTGCGTGCGTGCGTGCGTGCGTGTGTGGTGTGTGTGTATGTGTGTGTGTGTGTGAAAGGGCCCCCATTTCACCCACAATTCACATATGACCCATTTCAACACACACCAAATCTCTCACGGGGAGGCCTACTAAACAATCTTAAGTGTTTTTCCCATAACTTCCCATAACCCAAAAGAGCTCCCTTGGGACCACTTGTAGCAGACCCCTTCCTTATTTTCTACCATTGTCATGCGCATAACAGTATTAACTTGTAAATATATATTTAATACAGTAACACTAGCTTCTATATACCAAACCTTTGCTAGACCAACAGCGGACGCGACATCCGCAGGCTTTCAGCCTCGTGACGTCGCCCCATATGCACGATCACACCTTTCCTCCACACTTCCGATTACATCGCAACCTTGTGAATTTCCTATTCATCTGTATAAAAGAGGGTCGCCTGCGAGCGGGCATTTAGACGCCTACAAGCACGCTGACCGGACCGAAACCTCTGTCCGTCTTTTTAAACCCTTCTCTCTTACAATATAGTGCTGCAAGTAACAAGAAATCTGTTTCATCTTCACAGCTACCAAAGATTTCCGCATCGTGGGCCCGACGCAACTTGTCTGCACTCTATCGCTTACTATGTGTATATATTTGGATAAATTTGGAAATGATGCCCATCCCCCCATTTTCCCGATCAAAACTATTTTTCTGAAGCTTAAACACCCCTTTTTCCTTCGCACAGCTACGATATCGACGCTGATAGCCCGGGGAGGGGATGCTAGGTATCAAGGGAAATGGCGAGGTAAAAACGGATAATCGAAGTAAAAAATTCGTAATTTAGTTATTACAGCACATTCATAGCAAATAGTGGGCTTCGCCCCCCCAACCCCACCCAATCTGCAATCATCTTGAAAGTTCTGGCAGGGTAGAGCCCGGTTTAAATATCTGGATCTCGAACAAAAAATTTTTTCCTTCACCGATAAATCGTCAATAAATCGTCAGAATCCTCGTCGTCGCTGTTGGGGGAATTGCGAACACTATCCACTGCTCTTTTTTGTTATTGTCAAGGATAAATTCCCTATGCAAAACTGAGCCAGGCCTGTGTCGCTAGACGACTCGTCAACATGAACCCTTT
>NW_023653748.1:0-4820 GCF_015228065.2 Penaeus monodon
CCTCCCTTTTGCCTGTTAAATTCTCCCTTTAACCCTTTTTCCTTTCAAAAAAAATTTTCAACCCTGCCCTCCCTTTTTAACGTCTTTTTCCTTTCTTTCCCCCCTCTTCCCCCCCTTTCCCCCCCTTTCCCCTCCCCCTTTTTTTCTCTCTTTTCTCTATTTCATCCTTACTTTTCCTTCCATCTTCTCTCCTCATTCCTCTCTCTCTCTCTCCTCTACTCTCTCTCTCTCTCTCTCTCTCTCTCTCTCTTCTCTCTCTCTCTCCTCTCCTCTCCTCTCCTCTCTCTCTCTCATTCTCTTCCTCCTCCTCCTCCTCCTCCTCCTCAAGTTCTGAAATATATTCCCTATATACTCTACTCACTATCTTTCGTCTCTTCTAACTCTTTCTCTCGTTCTCTCGTTATCCCCTCCTTGTTTTCTCCTCTTCCATGTTCCTTCGTTATGCTATTTCTTTTCTCTCGGTTTCTTTCTCTCATTTCTTATTCACTCCTTTCTTCATTTTCCTCTTTCCTCTTTTACTTCGTGATCTACGTTCTTTTCTTTTCCTCGTTTTTCTATTTCTCCAGTAATCTCTGCTCACTTCTTCATTTCCATTTCTTGGCTTGCTTTTTATTTCTCTACTTTTTGTCTCTTTTCTCAAGCTTCCGCCCTCATACCTCTCTCTAGCCTCCCCCATACTGTCCCTCGACCCCTTGATACCTGGTCTCGAATCCCGCTCCGAACTTGGGTCATCCAGCCAGGGCGGCGCTCAAACACGCTGGAGGTGATGCCCGCCCGCGCGAACGACGCTGCTCTACACCTGTTGTTGCCATACACTTTGTTGCCATATGTTTTTTTGCTGAAATGTGTATGAATAAAAATAGTCATCGTTATTTCCCGAGTTTTCCTTCTTGAGCTTCGAATGCTTCGAATTAGTGGGTGGCGAATAAGCCAGGTTTTTTCCGCTCTTTGTTCAGTGTAAGTCCTTTTTAAGGGTAGATGGGGATCTAAATGTTTTTTTCACCTCTTTTATACATTTATTTCTTTTACTTAATGGCTTTAACTTCTTTTTTGATAATTCATTTTAATAACGAACTTCTCCCCGTATTATACAATATGATTTTGCGTTCTTAAGGCTTTATATTGTTTTCAAATCTCAAGCTTAATTAATTACTGTTTATATTAATCTTAGGTAATTGTTTCATAACTTTGAATATTTTTCATTTTTTATATTTACGACCTGCCACGTCACCGTCATAATTATCGATTCAGTTAATTATGGAGGCTCACAGAGGTCACTTAGGATATCGCTTGTATTATCAGATTTTAACCTTCCTCTGGGTCTTTTTTTTTTTACAATTTCACTGTATCTTTTTACTGAGTTCTACTTACGTGTGTTTTTAACTTTTCTATTTTGATGATTTTTTTTATACTAGTTATTTTAATCCTTTTATTGTTTTTATTTTTGATGAATACTTTTGTTAAAGAATCTACTGTCCAATAATTGTATACAGGTTTTCGTTGAAATAACTGTTACCACGATGACGTGGCCCACTTGTATAAATACCTGTGGAAAATAAACCCATACGGGAGTTGTCTCTGGACTTGGTGTTTGTTTTGTACCCTTGGATTACCCTTTACGGGGCGTCGATGGATCAGCAAGAAAAGGTTGGGTGTGAGCCGTTTTTTATATGCCAGTTAGGAAATGATGGACGTGGATACCTTAAAGTTAATTTAAGGTTTACAACATAAGGCTTTTTTTTTTACAGTGGCCAGCACCAGTTTTAGAACCTAAGTCCCTTTTTAATGTTAATCTGTTCCTTCGGGACGAGATTCCGTATGTTTTATTCATTATTTATATTTTTACTTTTACTAGGGGGTGCTCTGTTTTTTGTTCTCTTTTTATTCATTCAAAAGAAGTCAAGAACACCATAACCAGACCCTATTTCTAAGGGATATTTACCTGGGGCAACAAGTCTCCTCACAGGGGAAGTGGACGGGCCCCTCCCTCATTCTTTCGGCCCTAAACCGCCATCCGCCGCTTGGGTGGATGATTTCGGGCTTCCTTGCAGTAGTCATTTTATCGGTGGAAGGAAAATATGCTGCTACTGCTACTGTCTGACCTATCCAGAGCTATCCAGAGCTTTTCCTTCCAAGCACCTCGTCACCTTTCATGCGCGCCTTTCACACCACATACATAGATACGCACACATATCTTAACAACCCACAGCAGGTCGCCAATGCTTAAAGCATGAGTACTTGTCTGTTTAACCTTAAGTTTTAAATTTCTTGTTCTTTTTTTCTCTCTCTGTACAATATGATGGTACTCTGCTGAATTCAAAGTAATTAACATCTCCTCATATGACATGTTATTCTTCTTGTGACAATTGTTCTTATTTCATTCTCATTTTTGTAACATAGTAATGCAATTGACAAGTATATTACCATCCTCTTCCCTTTGCTCTTTTACTGGCCTAGTACACTTTAATTTCAGTTTCTGAAGATGATGTGACCCTCCTTGCCAAGATTACTCTGCTTGCTATTGAATGTTGCACGTCCTTGCGATACCTCCATCACATCAGATATCATGGTATGCAGCGACCTGAGTGACTATCGGATCATCAGGAACCGATGCGTCTATTGCAGTGTTACAGATGTTGCAGACGGCTCGAGGACGAGTCCTGTTGTATGACCGAGCAATCCAACACTTTATCAAACAAAGCCAGATGGTAGCTCTGTCCCCACCAGCTTCCTTCCTGTAGTAAGTTCCTCTTTGAGCAGACATAGGTGCCCGCACTGCTTTCACTTCTGACAATCCGGCGGGCGGAAGCAAGCGCCTGCCTCGAGGGGAGCCTCCGCATAAAAGGAGACAGCAGACAGACGAAGCGACACAGGGCTAAGATCGCACCTCCACCACGTCCTTGGTACCCGGGGAGCAGGCTCGTTGATATCTAGCCATAGTATCTTCCTGCGCATCTGGTGGCATGCGGTGTTCACCTTTTCTCGTTGATGATTAGATATGTGTGTGTGTGTGTGTGTGTGTGTGTGAGTGTGTGTGTGTGTGTGTGTGTGTGTGTGTGTGTGTGGTGTGTTTTGTGTGTGTGTGTGTGTGTGTGTGTGTGTGTGTGTGTGTGTGTGTTTTACTATCAGTGACATAAGGATGGCTGTCACAAAATATGAACACGTCTAGTACTAATGGTCATGACAGCATTACAGCTGATCATATAGTGCATAGATAGATAGATAGATAGATATATGATTGCTTCACAGATACGAGCAAAGCGTTGAACGAAGTTTGCCAGCTATAATCAATTGCCACTTAGAAAAGAAAGGTTTACCCATGTTTATAGTTAATACCTTGCGTGCTTAGTATAAACCTTGGCAAATATTTATAAAATGGGTAGATTCCCTGTCTGAACGGCTTACTACATCCTTCGGGGTGAGAAAGGGTAGTTTCCTATCTCCGTATTTGTTTAATACTTAAATGGATGATCTTAGTACGTATCTGAACAGAACCAAGACCGATTGTGTTGTCAAAGTGTGCATCTTCTTATCTATGTAGACGATACTGTAGTATTTAACCCCACATTTGCTGGTCTTCAACTTCTAGCCACGCTTTTATATTGCCTCGTAGAACCTTTAATCATGGCCGATGGGTTCAGAATCCCAAAGGATTCTGAGATATAATTTAACACAAAACGAAATAGATAGCACACCTGTGTGGAGATTGTGAAATCATTTCCATTCCTATGATTTCGTCCATCGTTGTAATGTATGTCTTGTAGCCTTGTTAACAGAAGTTGTAGCACACCGGTGTTATCTGTGCACTTCAATAGTCCTTCCCGTCAGGAACGGCGCCGCAAAGCTTGTTATTGCCTATTAGAACGTTTAAGAACGACTGGTGACAGGATCATCAAATCAGTAGTGGTCATTTAAGGAAGTCATCCTGTTATCAAGCTATTAAAGAGATCTTAATACGTCTATATAGCATTTTGTCATGCCTCTCTTTCATGTTATGCCTTTGTTCCTTTGTCTGTTTATACAGATTTTTATTATTATCATTTCTAGACATTTTTATTGTTTTAACAGTTTCTATGGCTCTTACTAAATTATGAAAAGTTTCTTTTTGGAATATATTTTAACCGTGTTCAATTTGCCATAGATGATTAGTGATTAGTGTATACTGCATATTCTTTTTCATCCGAAATATAAAGATTACGTGTATGTGTCTGTGCACGTGTGTGTGCGAGTTGTTTTTGTATGTGTGTCTGCCCGCCCTTGCGTGCGTGCATGTGTGTGTGTGTGTGCGTGTGTGTGTGTGTGTGTGTGTGTGTGTGTGTGTGTGTGTGTGTGTGTGTGTGTGTGTGTGTGTGTGTGTGCAGGTGCGCGCGTGTGTGTGTGTGTGTGTGCAGTGTGCGTTTGCGTACTCAACATGGAAAAAATCTAGTAATCTGGAACATCAAAGATCAAATTCAATCAACTGAATAGATTCGAGATTCATTGGAAATAATTTCGTAACCATAATTTCAATTATGCTCAAGTAAAAAAAATCCATATCTACTTAAAGATCGTACACTATTAATTAAGACAAAATGATATTACATTGTGAATACTTGTATACATGATTATATTTTAAATTAGATAAAATAAAATGATATAGACAATTGTGTGTGTACGGAACATATAGATATATATATATATATATTATATAATATATATATATGTTCCGTACACACCATATATGTCATATATCATTTTTATTCTATCTTAATTAAAATATAATCATGTATACAGTGATTCACAATGTAATATCATTTTGTCTAATTTAAATGTGTATATTT
>NW_023653749.1:0-4820 GCF_015228065.2 Penaeus monodon
AAAAAAAAAGGGAAAGTCTTCCTGCTTTTTGGGGTTTTTTTTTTAAAGAATAACAATAAAGTTTTTTGATTTTAAATCTGTCAGTGAAGAAATAAATGCAATAATGCATTTCTATAAGCTACTAACTATTGACTTTGTACCTGAGCATTTAATGCAATGAAAATTTTAATTTTTAAAGTGAATGACCTTGCACTGGAACCTCATTCATACACTGTTTATATTACTGCACTTACACATGCATATACCTCTTTGAATCGAACATGCTCTTACTCTTCTTCTAACTCCATACTCAAGTTTGCAGCCACTAACAAGACCCTCTGTCACTACAGAAGAGAACTTCTCGTCATTACAGATTAACAACAACAACAACAACAACAAAAAAAAACATGTGCTCAAGATGATAATAATAAGAAGAATAAAAAAGTAACAGTTATAAAAAAACAATAATAACCAAATCAATGAACAGGTCCTGAGATACAAAGACATATAGGCCTCCTGTTAAGAGACTATGTGACCATCTGGTTATATTATACAGGCACATTTGAAGAGTATATCATTATCTTTACCAAACTTATACTCTTCATTCCCTAAAATGAAAACTGACTTTATAGGATTTAGGTAACATTTTGAAGACACCTTCTCAAATGTACATAAAAATAAATAAAATAAATAAGTAAATAAATAACAAAAACACTTTCTTAAACTGCACAAAAAAATTGAGTGTGCTATCAATGCTGTGTGTTTGTCTTAGCTCTTTTTAATCCTTCTTTGCACGTGGCTTGTAATAGATCGCAGCCGTGATGATCAGCAAGTTCAGTACCAATGAGGTTATGAAGTTTCAGGAGGAGGACAGGATCAGCTGACTCGACATAGATGGTGAAAATTCGGGCTGAAAAGTCCAGAGAAATCACCAATGAGTGATCTTTCATTGATCATAACTTAAGTAACTTAAAATAATAATCACTGGTATTAATATGGCAAATTGAAGTATGTGCTAAAATAACATTAAAATGTTACACAACAATAGTACTAAAAGCATTTGCCAAAGGTAATACAAACATGACACCAGGAGTAAATAATCAGGAGCAGATAATGAGACAAATAATTGGAGGAGGAGGAGGAGGAAGAGAAAATTCATTCCTATTCACTGGAATCACCTTGATGGTATCAAAAGAAGAGGAAGATGAGATAAACATGATGATGATATGAAGAAGGAGAAAGGAAGAGAGAAGGAAGAGAGGAGGAGGAGAGGAGAGGAGGAGGAGGAGAGGAGGAGGAGAGGAGGAGGAGAGGAGAGGAGGAGGAGGAGGAGGGGAGGAGGAGGAAGAGCGGGAGGAAGAGGAAGGAGAAAGGAAAGGAAAAGGAGAAAGAGAAGGAAAGGAGAGGGGGAGGAAAAAGGGGAAGGAGAAGGAGAAAAAGGAGGAAAGGAGAGGAGGGAAGGATCAGAAAGAATGAAGAGTGAAGAGAGGATAAAGGGAGGGCAAAGAACAATTAGAAAATACCTGCAACCCAATAAAATCCACTCATTCCCATACACACCATAAAAACCAGAACATTATGCTCACTAAGACATTTTGTAGGCGGAGATGGACCACCAAGACGGAAAAAAAGTTCTGATTCTTGCTGCTGTAATCGCCAGCAGGGCAACCCCTTTGTACTGGCGGAGATGGGTGTGCACAGTTTCCTAAGTGCGAAAATAAAACGTCATGCCACTGTAATGTAGCAATGAGGTAATGGCAATGGAAACTATGGAGATTTACACTGTTTGGAATAATTTTTTGTCTACGTTAATTTCTCTTTCATTTAGCTATGGAAAAATTCTATAGGGAATGGGGATTTTAATTTAAATCATGAACAGCAACAATAAGATTAATTCGTTACAATGTTAAATAGAAAATTTAAAAAATTTCACAATGACACTAAAACAAAGAGCTACCTCAACATTTTACAGTCTTACAAAACAAAAATTTGAAACTTGTTGTTGAAAAGACAAATAAATAAAATCTATAAAAAAAGAAAAAAAAAAAACACTTTTATTATCAAAATTCAAAAAAAAATGTATAATTAATATCATAAAAAAATAAACAAAAACCACATCCCACAATAAAAAAAGGAGAACAAAAACGCACCACAAGTTGTATAAGGCCCGGAGAGCAACCCATGCAATGGATACGAAATAGGCCCCTGCAGCTGCTGGGAAATTTCAAGGGAACAGCGGCCAGTCGGACAGAAGATGGCAACTGACGCGTCCTGTTTACCTCAGGGGTACTCGAAATACTATCGGGGGCGTAGCCGGGTAACATTGTAGCTGAGTGTGATGAGTAGCTGCAAAAAAGAAGGAATAAAGGGGGGGTTTAGGAGAAAACTAATCCCCTTTTGAAGATTTTCAATCTTAAACGTATCTGCACACAAAAGACCAATACAATTTTTTTTTTTTTTTTTTTTTTCTTTTTTGAAATTGTTTAACAGTGGTGTGGGCCTAGCGCACAGCACCCACAAAGTCAGGCCCCTCCGCTACCCCAAAAAAAAATTTTTAGAGCTGAAATAATGTAAACAAAAAATATACTGATTCTTTTTGGGTTTTGCAAAAAATTAATCTTCATAAAATGTCAACCCCTTGATTTTACATAACAGATTTAATAGTGATATATTTTTTTATTCTAGAAAGAAAATTTTCCCAAGTCTATTTGATTAAAGAAAAAAAAAAGAAAAAAAAAGGAAAAAAAAAAAAAAAAAAAAAATCATACCCCCCATGTGAAATGGATACCTTCCCCTTCCTTTAAATAAACTCCACTAACTTTCACTGAAAAAAAATTAATCCCTCTCCTTTACAGCAAAAAAAAATCAGAAAACACTTGGCTCAAAAAATTTTTCCCCTTCCCTAATTATCTTACTATGCCACGGTTTCAGCTAATCATCATCACCTCTACGTTGATCATCCCAAAACCCTACAATAAACTCTATTTTATTCTGTTTAAACTTAGCCGGAGACTTCTTTAGGTGACAGTCATTTTCTGTCTTGTACTTTTCTAATTTCTGTTACAACCTTCCATTTTAAAAAAAAAAAACTAAAAAATAAAAAAAAACGCATGAACTCTGGGAATTTCAGCATAATTGCCTTTGCTTTTGTGAGAAAGCATATTTTATTAAACACTTCTAGATTTCTATCAGAAAATACAACTAGTAAAACTTTTTTGGGTTACTTCAGAACTTGGTGCAGGGGAAAAATATGATTTTTTTTTTTTTTTAAACCTAATCCTCCTTAATCTACTGAATCATTTTTAAAATAAAAACCAAAATCCAAAAGTCAATAATAACTTATAACAACAACGACAACAAAAATTAAAGGAGTTTTCATAACCCACTGGTTCCTTTTTTGTTCTCTCGATGTCTTCTTTAAAATTAAAGAAAGAGATTCCTATCTCATTACGGTAGTCTTTTTTCTCTTTCCTCTGTTCCCTTCCTTTCCCCTATTCTCTCCTACCTATTTCCTCCTCCATTCTTTTCTCATTTTCCTTTTCTCTTATTATCTCCCTTCATCCCTCCCTCTCTCCTACTTCCTTTCTTTAGCCTTTCTCTTCCCTTTCCCTCCCTAACTTTCCTCGCCCCATCCCTACTCTATTTTCTTTTCCCTTTCCTTCTTTTCTTTTTACTCCACCCATCTCGCTTTTCCTTTCCCCCTCCTCCTCCACCTCCTTTTCCTTTTTTTTTTCTCCACTTCTTTCCTCTCTTCTTCTTCCTCTCCTCTTCCTTTTTCTCCCCCCTTTCTTTGTCTCTCCTCCTCCTTTTCTCATCTCCATTCTTCAGTCTTCTTCTCCCCTTTTTTTTTTTTCTTCTTTCTTCCCCTTCCTGTTTTTTTCCTCCTTTCCTTTCCATTTTTCTCCTCTTTCCCCTTTCTCCCCCCCCCTTCCTTCCCCTTTCCTTCCTCCTCTTTCTTTGTCTCTTACTTCTTTCCCCTCCTCCTCCTCTTTCTTATCCCCTAGTCCTTCCCCCTTCTCCTCCCTTTTTCCCTCTCCTCTTCCTTTTATCTCCTTTCTATATTTCCCCTCTTACTCCCTCTACTGTCCCTTTATTTTCCTCTTTCTTCTTCCTTTCCCTTCTCCTCATTTTTTCCCCCCCTTTCCTCTCCCCCCTCTTCTCATTCATAAGCAGGTGTGTCTGCAGCAATTCAAATTAACTTTTAAAAACAAATTCAGTACAAGGTCTTTTAATTCAAAACATGACATTTTTTCCTTTCAGATTAATATGAAATGCTGACAGATCTATAAATTAGAGAACTATCTTTGTCCTGCCTTTTGTGTGTCTTTTTTTTTACTCTGATATATTAATATATGTATCATTTATTTAAAAAACCAAAAAAAAAAAAAAAAAAAAAAAAACCCCAAAAAAACAAAAAAAAACCCCTTTTATTATTATTTTTATATTTTATTATTTTTATTATTATATATATATATTAATAAAATTATATATATATATATATAAAAAATATAATATATATATATATTATAATATATTCTTATAATAATATATTAAAATTTTAATTTATAATAATATAAATTTTATATATATATTAAAATCTATTTATATTACATATATAGATATTATTTTAATATTATATATTTTTAAAATATATATATTATATATATTAATATTTATAAATATATACATACAACAAAAAAATACATACAATTTTAAAAAATAATACAAATAAATATATATGTTTTTTTGTTTTTTGTTTTTTTTTTTTTTTTTTTTTTTTTGGGTTTTTTTTTTTTTTTTTTTTTTATTATTTTTTATTTTTATTTTTTTAAATTTTTATT
>NW_023653750.1:0-4820 GCF_015228065.2 Penaeus monodon
GAGGGTCCCGGGGGTTTGGCCCTAAGGGGTCCTTTTTCCGGGTCGATGCCTCACTTCCAGCTCCTCAAATCTTTCTTTTTTTTGGCAGTTCGTAGTTCAAATTCCCAAAAGGGAAAATTCACCTAAAGTTCGCTACTCAATCAAAAATACTAAACACTTTATGAACTTGAACCCAAACCTACATGTCAAACAATCATGATAACAAAATTTGCATATATATAATAATATATTAATTAATATTATATATAATATATTTATATAATATTATATATTTATATATTTATCATATTTTAAAATATTTATTTTATAATATATATATATATATATATATATATATATATATATATAATATATAGGGGGGCGCGGGGGCCGAAGGGTTAAGGCTTCGGACTGGGGACTGTCGCACGGCGACTGAGTTGGGGGGTTCGGTCCCGGCCCCATTATTTCCTTGGGCGGGGACTTCCCCTCAATTCCCTACTAGCCCTGGGGGCCCCCAAAGCCCCCCAAAGTCTGCCGGTAAATAGAAAGGGTGCCTCTAAAAAAAAAAAAAAAAAAAAAAAAAAAAAAAAAAAACACCGGGGGGAAGGCATGGAAAACCACCGCTCTAAATTCCAAAAAAATCATGGAACCCCCATATCGCAAGGCCCGGGGCCGAATGTTAAGCCTGTCACAGGGCAATCGGGTTCGGGTTGGTCACCGCCGGCGCTTTTTTCCCTTGGAAAAGGAAACTTCACCTTGTTCCTACCTACCACTGGGGGGCCAACCCGCCCCAAAATGCTTTCCAAGCCCGGTAAATAGAGGAAGATTACCCAAAAAGGGACCACCGGCACTCTCCGTGGAAAGAAATGGGGACCCTACCACTACTCATTTCCCAAAGCATCCAACTGAAAAATACAATTAGTATCACTGGACCAGCGGCTCAACATGAACCACCCTTAAAAGAAGAAAAAATATATAATATAATATATAATAAATTTTATATATATTTATTTTTATTATAAAAAAAATTATTATATATTTTATGTGTTGTGTGTAATTTGTATTATACTATATATGTTATATATATAATATAATTTTATAATATATATATTAATATATATATATATATATATATATATTATATATAATAATATATATTTATTGTAAAAAAACTCTCATTTTTCTGAAATACAATTATAAGAAACATTTTTACCCTTATTTTATCGCAAACTTAAAAAGAATACCCCTGAGTTCTGTGTGGGCAAGGGGGCATACTTTTTCTGATGTTTGCCATTTCAAAATGTCCCCTCCCCTTCCGGGATGCAACCAGGGTTTTGCATTTTCTTTTCCAGCATTGCCGTGGGTCTGGGATTTTTGGGAAAGGGCTTGCCACTAAAGGAAGAAAAAGGTTTTTTATATGGGAAAAAATGAAAAAAAAAAACTACAAGATGGGATCAAAAATATTTTAAACATTTATACCAAATCAATTTAAAAAATTTATATATATATTATATTATAATATATATTAATATATGTTATAAAAATGCGTTTGTAACCATGTGTATTGTGTTTGGTGGGGATAAAAAAGCACATAAACGCCCGCGGGGTGTTGGGTCCCCCGGAGCAAAAAACCGGGACGGGAATTGGCTGCCTGATGCCTACCAGGGGCATCGTAAAAGGGGGCAGTGAGCGTGACGGGCCTGTGGCTCAGCTTGACTTAGATTTAATTTTCTCTCCAAGGAAGATGCCTTTTATTCTTCACGGAGAAGTATACACTGTCAAAATCTGTGTGTGTGCATGCTGACCCCCTTTTTCCCCCCGCCCATTTTTGTCTCAAAACCTCCTGCCTGTCACTTAATATCCTTTAACACTGCCCGGGCTGCCACCGACCCAGGGACGGCGGAAAGGAGGGGGGCATCGGCACATAGTAAGTGTGTGGGCACTCAGTACGTACTTCACCACCTGGCATCAAAGGGGGGTTTACGTGACAAAATATATGTGTGTTTTGGTGTTTGTGGTTTTGTGGGTGTGTGTGTGTGTTTGTGTGTGTGTGTGTGTGTGTGTGTGTGTTTTGGGGGTGCTGTGTGCGTGGGCTTTGTGCATTATAAGAAAAAGCTTTCTGATAGGAAATTTTATAAATATAAAAAATCCCAAATTAATCATTTTCATCAGTCTTCCTTTAAATTCTGATTTAACATCACTCATAATTAAGAAAATTTTGTCCTCCTTTTCAGCTTGGGAGTAACAAAAAAAGCGTAGGGGTTTTTTTCAAGGGGGCAAAACTGACTCCAAAGGGAGTAGACGCGTCCAGGTTTCCTTCCCCCAAAAAACTGGCAGTATCTGCTTGAAAATACGTAGCTTAGCTTTGTCTTCTGCATAGGTACCGGCATCTTCAATGCTCTTGTTTAACTGAGTTATGGCTCCCGCTGTCAACTCAAAGCGCTAGGAACGTCTAGGGGGGACTTGCCAGAGTGATCCATTGTAGGTGTCCGGGGCCGCTCAGAGGATGGTGTGGTGCCACGTAGTTGTTGCAGCCCTAAAAACCCCCTTTCCCCTCCAGAGGGGGGCCTCAGCAGTCAGGAAAATGTCGGGACTCCCAATGCACACAGCCTCATGCCTAATTCCCCCCATTGGCGGAAATACCGCATTCCCCAGCTTTCCCCCCCTATTTAGGGAAGCCTCCCTGACCTCAGCCGGTAGGGGGTTTCTCATGTGGGGGGATCCGGCACGGGATTTCGACATCGCCGCGTCTAACGAATTGCTGGAGCATCAAACCTGATACGCTTTTAAAAATCCCCATCTGAAAGGAGGAGTTCAGTTTCCCCTCAGGGCTTGGTGGGCGGGACAAAGGTTATTACTAAGAAAGGGCCTTCAACCACCTCACCCAAGGTTTCTTGATGAACTGTTCCTTGTTTTTTGCTCACATTGTCCGAGCTCTGTGCACCAAAAAACCGATCCCAAATCCCGATTGCCATTCAGTCGAGACACTTGACACATCTACGGTCTCCAGTTTCTCACCGAGATGAAATTCTGCCTCCCCCCGGGGCTAGCCAGGGGACCCCCTGCCCTGCATCGGGGGTTTTCCGCAGACCCTAGGTTTTCGAGCTCGTAAACCGATCAGAAACTGTTTGGGGCCCAACCTCCGGGCGCACTCCCCCTCCTTAAAGTCTGCCGAATGAACCCTTTATGCACCCCACACAAAACCGAGAGCACGCACACCCATGCACCCCAACACCACCACACACAACACACACACACACACACACAACACACCACAAAACCACACCCACACACCCCAACACCACATATATATAATAAAATATATATATATATTTTAATATATTATTATATATAATATATATATATATATATATAATGTTATAATATATATAATATATATTATAATATATATTTTATTATAGTGTGTGTTTGTGTGGGGGTGTGTGTGTTTGTGTGTGTTTTGTGTTGTGGGTGTTGTGTGTGTGTGTGTGGGGTGTGTGCATGGTGTGGGTGCGTGCTCTCGTGTGGTGCTTTTCAAAAGGGGGTTTCTTTGGGACAGACTGAAGGAGGAGGAGTCGCCCGGAGGTTCCCCAAAACATCATTTTTCTGATGGGTTCAACCCGGGGAAAACCTGACTGGTTTCTGCGGAACACTCGTTGCACGGGAGTCCACGCTAGCGCCCGGGGCAAAGGGAAAATTTTTTATCTCGCTGGAGACACTGGAGAAACCCTAGATGTGTCACGTGTCCCCGACTGAATGGCAAACGGGGTTTTCATTTGTTTTTGGTGGGACAGAGCTCCCACACTGCTGGGGCAAGACAAGGAAAAGTTCATCAAGAAACCCTTTCTGAGGTGGTTGAAGGGCCAATTTTTTAGTAAAAAACCTTCGTCCGGGCCCACCAAGGCCCCGGAAACTGAAATCCCCCCTTTCAGATGGGGTTTTTTGAGCAGCCGTATCGGGAGATCTCCGAAATTTTTAGACGTCGGCGATGTTCCCAAATCCCTTGCCGGGTCCACCCCTCGGGGAAAACCCCCTACCCTGGCGGGTAGGGAAAGGGTATCCCCAAAGATTGGGTTTGGGGAAAACTTTGGGGATATGCGGTATTCCTGCCTAACTGGTGGGGAATCTTGCAGAGGCTTGCTGCTGTCATCCCGGCAGTCCCTATTTATTCCCCTGACCTGCTAGGCCCCCCCTCTCTGGAGGGGGAAAAGGGGGTTTATAGGGGTGCAAAAACTACTGGGGACCACACTCACATTCCTCTGGGCGGATCCCCCGACCACCCACCCAATTTTGGGTTCCCTCCCGGCCAAATCCCCCACAGACTGTACCCCAGCGCTTTGAGTCTGACAGCAGGAGCCTAAACTTTGTTTAAAAAGCAACTGAAAATGCCGGGACCCATGCAGAAGGCTAAACTAAGCTACGATCTTCCAAAGGGCATGATTTCTGCCAATTTTACTTGTGGAAGGAAACCCGGACGCTGTCTCTGCCCTTTGGGGTCCCGTATTTTTACGCCCTTTGTAAAAACCCCTACGGGTTTGGTTCTTTACTGCCAAAACCTGTAAAGGGGACAAAATGTTCTTATTATGAGTGAGTTTTAGAAACAGAATTCTCAAGGAAAAACTGAGATAAATATTTAAGGGTTTATTTATTATATAAATTATACCCAATCTCCCATCAGTCAAAACTATTTCCCCTTTTTAAAGCACACCCCACACACGCCCACACGCACACCCCACACCCCACACACACACAACCCCACCCCACCCACACACACACACACACACACACACCCCACACACACCCCCAGCACTATATATTGTCACGGAAACCCCTCCTTCTGA
>NW_023653751.1:0-4819 GCF_015228065.2 Penaeus monodon
TTAAATTTAGAAAAAATATTTAAATCTTATATTTTTTATATTATTTATTATATATATATAATAATTATATTATTCCCGTACATCCCAATGTGTGTGTTTTGTGTGGTGTGGTGTGTGTACACACACACACACACACACACCAAACCACACACCACACACACACACACACACACACACCACACACACACACACCACCACACACACACACACATTATTTATATAGATATTATATATATATTATATTAATTATTGTAAATTATTATTAGGGGTTTTCATGAATAGAAGTTTTTGGCATTTTCCCTGTTATCTGAGCTTGAAAAAATAATAATAATATGCACTTTCTCGTTGACGACATTGTTGACTTCACAAAAAAAATCTTTGCAGGCTTTTTATCTTCCAACACTGGGTTTTCAGGGCAAAAAAAAAGGAAGGTTCAAAGGCAGCAATACCTATCCGATTTTACCGAGGTTTACACAAAGAGCCGCCAGTCCGATATAGAAATACATCATGATCAGATTTCAAACGCTGGATTATGAGATCCAGTTCAACCTCTGCTATGGGAAAACCATCAGACATTCCACTCTCGATGTTAAGTCCTCATTTTACGATGCAATTTGCAACGTGGGAATGCCTGAGTCGCGTTCGGTTGCAAAAGAAATTTATTTTGCAAAATCGCCTGAATAAACCATTGTCGAGCGCGCTTCGTTTTCTGTTGCAAGCATCCGTTTTCTATGCACAAGGCTGGGTGTTATTTCATCCAAAGAGTTGTTCGTTTAATTGGGCCCCCTCCTCTTTATTTGAATTTCTCTTATTCCATTTTTCGTTTTCTTTCATTCCATGAATTCACAGAGCAAAAAAAAAAGAAAAAAGAGAGGGGAGAGAGAGAGGAGAGGGGAGAGAGAGAGAGAGAGAGGAGAGAAAGAGAGAGAAAGAGAGAACGAACGAGAGAGAGAGGAAAGGCGAGAGGGGAAAGAGGAGAAAGAATGAGAGAAAGAGAGAGAGAAAGAGATAGAGAAAGGAGAGAGAGAAGAATGAGAGAGAGAGGAGAGAATGAGATAGAGAGAGAGAAGAGGAGACAGTAGAGAGGGGAGAGAGAGAGAGAGAGAGAAGAGAACGAACGAGAGAAACAAACGAGAGAGAAAGAGAGAGAGAGAGAAGAGAAAAAAGAGAGAAAAAAAAGAAGAGAGATAGAGAGAGAAAGAAAAAATAGAGAGGAGAGGAGAAAAGGAGAAGAGAGGAGAGAGAGGTAGAGACATGAGAGAGAGAGAGAGAGAGGGGGGAAAAATAAGAAGAAAAAAGAAAGAAAAAAGAAAAAAAAAAAAAAAAAAAAGGAAAAAGGGAGAAAAAATAAAAAAAACAAAAAAACCAAAAAAAAAAAAAAAAAAAAAGGAAAAAAAAAAAAATTTTAAATAAACAAAGACAGACAACGGGGTTTTTTCCATATTCATACCTAATTCCAGTCTTGGCAAAATCCACGTGCCAAAAACCCCCGGGGGTTACACTTATCTTTTCTTCCCTAAAAAAAGGGAAAATGAACATTTGCCTCAAAACCACATTCGAAAACGATTGGTGGAAAAAAATAGAAAGATAGATGAGATAATTAAGAGATCGATAAAGATAGATAATTAAGAGATCGATAAAGTAATAGATAAGAGATCGATAAAGATAGATAATAGAGAAGATAAAAGTAGATAGATAGAAAAGTAATAATAAAGAGATAAAATTGATAGATAAAGATAGATAAGAAGATAATAAAAAGATAAAAAAATAGATGGTAAGGGGGTAAAAAGTAGGTGATTAAAAGAAATAGATAAAGATGTAATAAAAGTAGATAAACGAGAGATTGATAAATTAGATAGGAAATAGACAGATAGAAAATACTAAAGCAGACAAATAGAAAAATACATAAGATGATAGACAGACTATGTATAAAAAATAATAAATAAAAAATAGATGAAGATAAATGAACAATGATTTATAGGATCATGGAATAATCTTATAAAAGTACTAAACAAAATTTCATTAAAGATCCATATAAAAATGATATATAAACACACTGAGTTGTAAAGACAACAGATAAAGAGGGGAAACGATACACAAAGGGTGAATATATACAAAGGGGGAAGGGTACATGACCTTAAACCAAAAAACAAGAAAGGAACAAAAGCACTTTTTTTTTCTTTCTTTCTTCTTTTTTTTTTTGTTACGGGGTTTGTGAAGAAAAAGATTTTGGGGGATGGAGGGGGGACAGAAGAAAACGTGAGAGAGAAGTAGAGAAAAGAGGTAATAGAGAGGAGGAAAACTGGGGGAAATAAGGGAAAAGAGGTAATAGGGGGGAAAAAGAAAACTGAAGAGAAGTAGAGAAAAGAGGTAATAGGGAGTAAAAAAAACGTGAGAGAGAAATAAAGGAGAAAGAGGTAAAAAGGAGAGGAAAAAAACGTGAAAAGGGAAATAAGAAAAGAGGTAAAAAGGAGACAGAAAAAACTTTTTAAGGAAGTGAGAAGAAAAGTAAATAGGAGACGAAAAAAACGTAGAGAGAATGAAGAAAGAGGTAATAGGGGAAAAGAAAAAAACGTGAGAGAGAAATAAGGAGAAAGAGGGAAATGGGGGAAAAAATAGAAAGAGAAGCAAAAGAAAAAGGGAATAAAAGGGAAAGAAATAGAAGAGAAAGTAAAAGAAAAGTAAAAAGAGACAAGAAAACTAGGAAATAAAGAAAAAAGAGGGAATTAAAAAAAACTTTAGAAAATAGAGAAAAAAATAAACAGAAAAAACGTGAAAGAAGTAAAAAAAAGATTTAAAAAGGGGAAAAAAAAAACGTGAGAGAGAATAGGAAAAAGAGGTAAATGGGAGAGAAGAAAACGTGAGAGAGAAAAGTAAATAGGAAGAAGAAAACGTGAGAAAAATCAGAGAGAAAGGGTAAATAGGAGACAATAAAAATAGAGGAATAAAGAGAAAAGAGGGAAATAGAGAGAGAAAAAAACGTAAGAGAATTTAAAAGAGAAAAGGGAAATGAGGGAAGAAAAAAGAAGAGAGAAGTAGAGAAGAAAAAGGTAAATAGGAAAAAAAGGAAAAAGGAAGAAAGTAGAGAGAAAAAGGGTAATAGAAGGGGAAAAAATAGGGGAGGGAAGCAGAGGAGAGAGAGAGAAGGAAGGAAAAAGAAGAAAGGAGAGAAAGAAAGGAGAAAAAAGAAGAGAGAGAAAAGAAGAAAGAGGAAGAAAAAGAGAGAGGGGGGGGAGAAGAGAGAAGGAAAGGAAAGAGAGTTTGTTTGGTTTTGGGTTTCATTTTATACAATGGATATTCTTGGTTGACATACTGTCTGCTTGTTTTGCTCACGTGTGTCAGTGCTGCTGACTCGGCTGAACCGAGTCCTTGCCCCCTGGTGGGGGGCCCGCCACAGGGAATAAGCTCCAGGGGACAGTTGGGGAAATTCTCGCGCCTGGGGGGGCGCGAACCGCCGACCCCTCATAAAGGCCGACCTTTTCCACTTACTAGCCCGGGGGAAAAGAGGGAAAGGGGAGAGAGAGGAAGAGGGGAAGAAGGAGGGGAGAGAGAGAGTGAGAGAAAGAGAAGAGGAGAGAAGAGAGAGAGAGAGAGGAGAGAAGAGAGTAAGAGAGGAGAAAAAGAATGAAGAAGTTGAAGAGGGAAAGGAGAAAGAGAGAGAGGAGAGAGAGAGAAGAAAGAGAGAGAGAGGGGAAAGAGAGAGAAGATGGGGGAGGAGGGGAGAAGAGAGAAAGATAGGAGAGAGGATGAAGGGGGAAAAGAGAAAAAAAAAAAAGGGAAAGAAGAGAGAGGAAGAGAGGAGGGAGGAGAGAAGGGAAAGAAAAGAGGGGAAAAGGAGATGAGAGAAGAAGGAAGAGGAGAAAAAAAGAGAGAGAGAAAGAGAGAGAAAAAAAAGAGAAAAAAAGAGAGAAAAGAGAAGAAGGAGAGGAGAGAAAGAGAGGAGAGAGAGAGAGAGAGAGAGAGGAGAGAAGAGAGAGAGAGAGAGAGAAAAAAGGAAGAGAAGTAGAGAGAGAGAGAGAGGAGAGAGAAGAGGGAGGGAGAGAGAGGAGAAAGAGAGAAAGAGAGAGAAAGAAAAAAGAAAGAAAAAAAACAACAAAAAGACAAAAACAGAACAAACCGAGAAAAAAAAAGAGAGAGACAAAGGGAAAAACGAAAGAGTATGAAAAAAGGACAAAGCAAAAAAAGAAAAAACAAAGGGAAAAGAGAAACAATATTCTTGTGATTTTCCAAAAAATCCTTAGCAAGAAAAGTAACTTGTTTATCTACGAAAAAAATTAGAAGAAAAACAAATTAAAGGAAATAGATAGATATGATAAAAGAATGGGTGAAAAAGAGGTTAGATATGATAGGAGGAAAAAAGTTTATTGGTATTATCAAAAAATCTATTTTTCCACAGGGTTTTTTTTTCTTTTTTTTTTTCTTTCTTCTCTTATTCTTCTTCCTTTTTTTCGGTTTTTTTCTTCTCATCATGTTCTTTTATTTCGTTTTTCTTTTTTTTCTTCTTTTTATTTTTTTTTTTCTTCTTCTTATCTTCTTCATCTTGTCTTTGTCTTCCTTTGCTTCGTCTTCTTCTTTTTTCTTTTTCCTCCTCTTCTTCGCTTTGTCTTTTTCTTCACTCATCTTCTTTTTCTTCTTCTTTTTTCTTCTCTTCTTCTTCTGGGTTCAAAAAACAAAATTCTTCCCATAGTAAACCCCCCCAAAATAAGTTTTCACTTAGTATAAATCATCGTTTTATTTTAAATTTTTGTCTGTTAATATATATTTCATTTATCAAATATACCAAAAAAAAAAAAAAAAAAAAAAAAACTATATATATATA